>NC_081436.1:45595503-45895503 GCF_949786415.1 Peromyscus eremicus
CCCAAATTCTACTCTGATTTGGTTTTCATAGTGTATCACAACATCCATCCCCATCCCTCCATCCAAGCCAGGGTGAGAGGGAGATTAAGAAAACCCTTCCTACCCCATCTTCCCTATCTGTGACAGCAGTATTGATCACAGAAAGGGTCTGCTTAAGCTCCGCCCAGCCTGTTAGTCATGATATAAGCCCCCTTCACATGGGGAGATATAGTCGTGTGTCAGGTCTTTCACTACTTTCCTACAATATGGAGGCCACTCCCATTCTACTGTCAGTAGAGGCCACCTCAGGAACAAAAATGAGAGATTTCTGCTTCTCTAATAAGGTGTAGATTAACAGCAGGCCAGTAAGTAGCCCTTTTCTCCTAAGAAACTAAAGTAGGTAAAATAAGTAAACCAGACTTCTAACAATGCAGTATCACTCTCCACTCTTGGCAGGATACTATCAGAGAAAGTGCAGCCACCATGGAATGCTTTCATGCAAACGGACAATGAAAAACACGATTAAAACCAAAAACAACATAACACTCCCAGAAAATAAAAAGTCATTAGTAAAATTAATGAATGGGCTCAACAGCATCAGTGTGAACAGAGGGAAGAATCAACAAGCTTATTTGCTGGAACAGAAACAGCATGGTCAAAACAAGAAAGAACAATCAGACTCAAAACTCAGCAGAACTGGGTGTGGAGGTCCACCACTCCCAGCACATCAGGAGGTGGATAGAGCAGATTAGGAATTCAAGATCCTTAGATCCTGGTTGCAGGATGGGTTCAAAGCCAAAGTGAGCTACAGTTAGTTCAAAGCCAGTCTGTGCTACATAACCTGTCTCAGAACATTTTTTTAAAGAGCTACAAGTGATAATAACAGAGACTCAAACTACACGTGGGAGTACAACAAAATATCTTTAATTCATAACATCAGAATCTTAAAGGAAGATGAAAAAGAAGTTAGGACTCAAGCAGTATATGAAGAAACAAAATTTACTCTGTACAAGATAGAGACACAAGAATTCACACTAAGCCAACCACACTCAAACTTCTGAACATTAAATATGAAGGGGAAAAGTCTTTAAAATAAAGAAATACCCCTTACCTGGAGAAGGAAAACAATTTATAAAACCCTGGAAACCAAGAGGAAGAGACACACTCTAAATGTTCAGAAATAAAATTGTTTAACAAGATCTCAACATCCAGCAAAGACATGTGTCAGCAATGTAGGGAAAACCAAAATACTCTCAGAAAAAAAAAAAAGAAGAAACTTTGTCACCAACAGACTATCCTTTTAAAGGGGCTAAAGGGACGTTGCTCTCTCACTAGAAATAAAATTATTTAAAAAGAACGATCAGAAAACACAAAATAAAGAAAACATAATAAAATGTATTCTCTTAAGTTTTCCAAATTATGCTTAATATGAGCTGCAGAGGCCTGCCCTTTTCTGAATAGAAATGTGCAGGAGTGGATCACGGAGCAGAGGGGAGGTTGGGGGAGGGACTGGAAGGAGAGGAGGGTGGGGAAACTGCAGACAGAATGTAAAATAAAAGAAGGGAGAGAGGAAGGGAGGGAAGGAGGGAGGGAGGCAGGGAGGGAGGGAGACAGATTGACAGATGAGATGGGGGTGCAACCCAGTTGACAGAGTACTTGTCTATCATACATGAAGTCCTGGGTCTAACTAATCTCCAGAACACCATAAACTGGGCATACTGGCACACAGCTGTAATCCCAGTACTGCAAAGTGGAAGCAGTCAGAAGTTCAAGGCCATCCTCAGAAACACAGCAAGTGCAAACAGTACCCCGAGCTATAGGAGACATTTTTCCAGGATACTCTGTTTGATGACTGAAGCAGGAGTTATAAAATTTCTAGTATGATTCTACCATATACAGAGAAATAGGGAATAACACGGTTTATTACACACAGTTGTAGCAAAGAAAAAAATGGCTGAAGGTAAGAGAATTTTGTACATGTCACTCACCAATAACAGAGAGAAATTTGAAGTCATTACTATAGACCCTACAGATATCAAAAGAGTATATATAATGGTAGAGTGTGAAGAACTCTACACAATTCTCCAACATTTATAAAATGGGCCAATTCCTTGAAAACCAAAATGTTTTTCTACAGCAGAGGATTAGGCAACAATATCTCTATGCAATAGTTACATGCAACTTTGTGTGGAAAATTATAGCAAATGCAGTAAGGTAAGAATATGAAATAAAAGTTGCAGAAATAAAAAAAGAAAAAACAAATGATTTGCATTTGTAAATTATATGATTTTCTATATAAAAAAAGTATTTTAAATCCAGAAGAAAACCCCTAACCTAATTAGTAATTTCAAATCAAATATATGGTATACATGATAAATATGCAAAAATCAAATTTATTTCTGTTTGCAAGAAATAAACATGTGGACACTGAAATTAAAAATGCAATCAAAATCATTCATATAAAGTTAAATAATTTGTAGAATTCTAACAAAGCCTTTATAGTAAATAAGCGAATAGGACTCATAAGTCCTGAAAACTATAAAATGCTAATGAAAGAAATAAAATCATATCTAACCATATGGACAGGTGTACTATATTCATGGACCAGATACCAAAAAAAAATGATTCTTTCACCCAAGTGGATAATTGGTAACTGATAATTTATATGATGCATTTCTTATCAAAAATCCAAGTTCAGTTTTTATGGAATAAAGACATCCTAGTATTTAGTAGATTAATAAAGAAATGGGATGGGGTGGGTCAGAGGGGGAGGCCGGGGAGGAGCAGGAGAAGGCATGAAAGGGGATCTGTGGTTGGTATGTAAAATGAATAAAAATAAATAAACAAATAAAAGAATTGGAAAGAGTTTTTAAGAACGTAAAAAGAGTAATCAAGGACTGAGAAGACGGCCCAATGGGTAAAAGCACAAGCTTCCCAAGTCACATCCTAGGTTAGGTCCCCAGAACCCAAGGGTATGGTGGTCTGCATCTGCAACCCCACAATTCCTGCAGGGACATGGGAGAGAGAGATAGCAGAACTAGGCTGGAATGTCTTGCCCAGCCAGCCTCAAATAGCACAGCAGCAGAAACAAGAGAGACACTGTCTCTATAAAGTGGGAGGAGAGGAGAGAATCAACTCCCAAAGGCTGTAATCTGATGTTTACATAGAAGTCACGGAAATCTGTAAATAAATAAATAATAATGAAATGGAAGAACTCAAGTCTACACAATTTAAAGACATTATATAGCTACAGTAAATTAAAAATTATTATTGGAAGAAAGTTTGACAAGATGACCTAAAGGAACAGGCCAAAGAGCCTGAAATGAAACTACAGAATTATACTGAATTGATGGTGATGCACAACATTCAACTAGGAAATGCCTCATGTCTTTGCAATGGATGTGTCTTTAGAGGTGTTTCACCTCAGAGGACAAACAGAAGAGAAGACAAGCAAATATTACCATCCATAAGAGAAATGAAAATGAAAATCAAAATCCACAATGTTGTATGACTATAAACCTTCCAGAATGACTTAAATTAAAAGAAAACCAAAAACAACATGAATATCGGTGTCAATGCATAGCAACTGGATCACTTACATGTTGCCATGGAAATTAAATTGTAGACTCTACAAATAGTCTGACAGTTTCTTAATGAGAACCAAACTGAACTAAACACGCACTCAAGATACTGTTCAGTCACTGCATTCCTGGGCATTATTCCAGAGAAATTAAAATATATATTTACATAAAAATCAATAAACAAATATTCACAGCAGCTTTATCATAGTAGCCTCAAACTGGAAAGCATCCAGAACGTGCAGATGTTTAAACAAATGGTGGCACATCCATGCTACAGAAGATAGCCCTACAATGAAAACAAAGAGCTATTGATACACATATACTGTGGATAAATCTCCAGGGAATTATTCTGCATGAAAAAAAATCCAATCCCCAAAGGCTGAATATTCAATAATTTAATTTGTATCATAGTTTTGAAATGAAAAAAAAAAAAAGAATAGAAATGGAGACCACTCTATTGGCTGTCAAGATTTAGCAAGAGGGTGCTAAAAGGATGTGAGACTGTTTGGGAACAGCGGCAGGAGTATTCCTGTAATGGAAATGTTTTCCATACTGAATCTATTGCTACTCATTGCACACTGAAGCTATGGTGGTTCTATAAGGTGCTGCCATTAGGGGAAAGCTGGAAAAGAAGATGCTAACTCTTTATGTGCTGTTTCTTACAACTTATGTGATCATATAATTATCTCGAAATCAAGCATTTTATTTAAAGAACAGAATGTTTTAAATGTTAACCCATCAGAGAAAAGCCCCTAATGGTCAAAGCAGGTGTCCCTTACCCTCACAAGACTGCCAATGAGTATGTCTCCTTTTGACTGATGACTCAGGCACCAGAAAGAAATGGAGTATTAAGAAAGTCAACTTGAAAAACAAAATAGGAGTTTTCTTAGTCCATGTGCCCACCATGATTGACATATGTGCATGGTGATCAACCTATGTGCATGGTAACAGAACTGTGAGCATGGTAAACCTGTGGATGTGCTTTCTCTCATGTGCGTTTCAGTGTCCACAGTGATAGGGCTGTATGCACAGTGCTAGATATGTGTGTGTGCTTAGAGACCTGTGAAGACGATGGCAAACCCGTGCACATTGTGCTACCCACGTCCACAGGACCTCTCTGTCTTCCTTACCTTTAATCTCCTTGTCTTGCTCTTCTACTCTGGAGCACACAGTCCTGGTCAGGCTCTCCACTACCGTGTGCATCAGGTCGAATTCAGCAACATTGTATACGTGAGTACTGTCCGGCTCAGAGGCGATCTCCTGCAGCTCATTCAGGTCAGCATTTTTAACCCCTGCCATTGAGAATGAGAGGGAGGAGGATGATCTCGATGCCCCATTAGAAAGACCAACTGTAGTGGAATCCACCCAGTCGGTCTTTACCACAACTAAAGCGTCCTCTACTTGGACGGTTGGATCGAATTATGGGTCCAATAACACTGAAGAAAATGTGGTGTATATACATGACAATATTTTGCAGCCACAGGGAGGAAGTATGTCATTTACAGGAAAGTGGATGTAAATGGAGATAATCATATTAATTAAGCCAGTCTCTGAAAGGCAAATACTGTATTTTTCTCATTTATTGTCCTAGATTTTAGGTACATATATAAAATCTTGTTCATAAATATGACGTGAAAATACAAACCAAACTTTTTAGGGGAAGGAGGGGGACTCTCAAAAGGGGAAGGTGAAAGAAAAGGCAGGGTGGGAGGGTTGAGGGGATATACTGAATGCACGGTATTTATTCATTTGAGTGTTTAGTTTTAATTCCAGAAGAAAGCATTGGTGGAGTGTGATGGCACACACCCAGACTCCCAGCACTTGGGAGGCGAAGGCAGGCAGATTTCTGTGAATCCACAGCCAGCTTGGTCTACAGAGCAAATCCTAGACCAAAAAGTAGTACTACATAGTGAGGCTCTACTTAAAAACCAAAGGAAATGAAAAAGGGAATATTTCATGTGAGTTGTTTCCTAAGTAATTAGGTAGTGATTTTCCTCAACACACCCCAACAGGAAGATAACTGGATATAACTTCTATCTTTTTTTTAAAGGTTTATTTATTTATCATGTCTACAGTGTTCTGCCTGCGTGTACGCCTGCAAGCCAGAAGAGGACATTAGATCCCATTACAGATGGCTGTGAGCCACCATGTGGTTACTGGGAATTGAACTCAGGACCTTTAGAAGAGCAGCCAGTGTTCTTAACCGCTCAGCCATCTCTCTAGCGCCATAACTTCTATCTTACACAAGTATTGCAGAATCAAGAATAACTAAACTAGTACCAAAACTATCCATCTTCAGGTTTAAACTTCTGCAAAATAAGTTTATTTACATTCAGAAGCATGCTTATAATCTCAGCACTCCAGAGGCGAAGGACTGTCATGAGTTCAAGGCTAGCTTGGGCTACATTGTGAGTTCCAGGCGAGCCTGATCTATAATGTGAGATGCTGCGCCTCAAAAAAATAAAACTGAGAAATACTACTAGAATGAAAACTTTATACACATAATTATTTTATACAGTACTAAACTACAGGGAAATATGGGTGAAGATATTTTTTAATGGACTCAAACACAATTTACTGCCCAGTGATCTCTACAAATTTTGATGGATCACATAAGGAAGTTCTGTTCCTTCTACAGTCTCTATTGAATTCCATCACCACAGGTAAAGCAGAATGCTGAGTGTCTGGAAGACAGTGCAAAATCATAGGACAAAGGGCAGTGGCTGGAGACACTTGCAGTATGTTTACTCTGCCCCTAGCACTGCGTTGTCCATGTCATCGATGCACTCAATCCTCACAACCATTGTTGTTTCTGCTTACACACACACAGTTCACGAACTTGTCTTAAGGACATGCGACTGGAAAGCGTGCGGTGGTTCCACGACACCGCACTGCCTCTCCAATGGTACATCACAAAGAGCAAAGGAACTTGGAGATGGAAAAGGAGAGGCACATGACCAGGTTTCATGGGTGTGAGGGGAGATTTCTCCAAGCGTCAGCAAACAAGGAGGATTTCTTTAGAAATTCCTGCAGTGTCAACCATCTGAGGGTATTAAAGAGGGGCACTTTAGATGCCCGTTAGAGATGCCCGGAGCAGCACAGGTGACTTCTTATATTCCTGGCTGGGCCAAGTACACTTCTTTCACACTCAGCATGCTAAGTAAGAAAGCTTTAGTAGTCACTGAATTATGTGATTAGGAGGCTGCACGAGCAAGAACATTGCTCATTTCCAGGAAGTTTCCAGAGAAGTTCAAATAACATCTAGATGAATTCACTAAGTTGTGTTTAAACACTCTTCTAAGGATTAGTAACAAAAGCATAAAATTCAGGATAAATACACAAAATAATCCTCCATTTGCTTTGCTCTTCGGCGGAGGCTTTCTTTACTGGATGACGGACTTACAGAAATGCTATCTGAAGTTTCTTGCCAAAGGACTTCTAGAATACACAACTGAGTCAATATTAACATCGAGTGTGTGCTAAAACTTAGTGGAGAGAATGTTTTCTCATGTCCTGCAAGTCTACACTTGACAGAAAAGATTTCGTCTCTCTCCCTTCCCATATTTTTGCTTCCCTGTCTTCATGAATAAAATAGTTGGACTGTTGCAACTGCATGGAAAATAAAGGAAATGGTGGTGATGACTTGGAAAGAATTTGTGCAGTCAGGAGTTTTGTGCCACTCATCTTTGCGTCCCAGAGTTCACCACAATGCCTGGCACACAGTGAAGCGAGTGAGTCTTGAATAAAGCATTCTGTAACCCACAATCTGAACAGCAAGTCTAAGAATGGAGTATAGGCATTTTTTCTCTCTCACTGGCAGCTCTGAAAGATGCACTGTTCAACTTCAGAGCAATAAATGTTAATGCCTAGTAAAAGCAACTGAATCAGTTCCCAAGATGAAAATGATAGCCTGGTTTATTGCCCTTCTGTGTTCCAGGAGTATGCTGCTCAATACTCAACAGTCATCTGTCTGCCCTCATTTCCAGTATCTATCATTTTCTATAATATAGATACGTACACCTTATGTCAAGCACCTATCTATGCGAGGTCAAAAGATGCAGATGAGGGCTGCAGTGTGCACAGCTGGACAGCTGGCTCTTGAAAACTGGTATGAGATCGCTCCTCCATACCACTAGGATACAATACTCACCTTGTCTTCCACAACCACATGCAAGCAAAATAACAGGGATACAAAAATAACTAAAGCAAAGTTTGAATATGATCCATTCTTAATTTTTTTCCCTTGGACCTCTTTTATCCCCTCTTTTATGAATGGGAAAATGCAGCAGTAACAGTTGTACAGTTCAAAACAATATCCCCTGCTTACTTGAACAAAAATAATATACTTCTCTTAGATGCACCATTTATGAGCATCTTGATTTTCAATGCAAAGAGTAAGAATGCTATCTTTGAAATATTTTAGACCACCAGGTCATTTACAGAGCACTTGGCAAGTGTCGACACTGGGTGGGGTATGAGAAGGAGAGATGAAGGTACCATCTTACCCTCCAGTGACTCACTGTTTAAAGAGGGAGCAGGGAGTTGGAAAAGAAAGGAAGAATACAGTGTCAATGGTTTCTGCAACTATTGTCAGACATATCAAACACTGTAGGAACTAAGTCCTATGCCAGCAGTGGCGGTGCACACCTTTAGTCTCAGTACTCAGAGGCAGGTGGATCTCTGAGTTCAAGGCCAGCCTGGTCTACAGAGTGAGTTCCAGAACTACACAGAGAAACCCTGTCTCATAAAAACAAAACAAACAAGCCAGGTGGTGGTGGCGCACGCCTTTAATCCCAGCACTCGGGAGGCAGAGGCAGGTGGATCTCTGTGAGTTTGAGGCCAACCTGGGCTACAGAGTGAGTTCCAGGAAAGGCACAAAGCTACACAGAGAAACCCTGTCTTGAAAAAAAAAAAAAAAAGCTCTCTTCTTGCTGCCTGCTGATACAGATGTAGAACTCTCAGCTCCTTCTCCTGCACCATGTCTACCTGCATGCTGCCATACTTCCCACCATCATGACAATGGACTAAACCTCTGAACCTGTAAGCAAGCCCCAATTAAATGTTTTCCTTTCTTTAAAAAAAAAGTCCTAAAAAATAGTGACCAAGCAGCAACCTGCTCTACTATAAAAAAAAAAAAAAAGAATAAAATAAAATGTGTAAACAGGAATCTTTTAAGATCTTTCTCTAAGGAGAAAAATGAATCAGCCATCATGGAGAGGGTACTCTAATGGGTCTGTCAGTAGTTCTCAACCCTGAAGAGCATTTTCAAAGTACTGAGTCTCACAGATAGCCCTGGCTGGTATAGAACTCTCTGTGTGGACCAGGCTGGCATGGAACTTACAGAGATCTGCCTACCTTTACCTCCCATGGGCTGTAATTAAAGGCATACACCACTATATGTAGCCTGATCTGGGTATATTTTTAAAGTATAGCTTGCCAGACACCTTCTCCCTAGCTATTTCAATTTAGTAGTGTGGTAGTTTGAATAAAGTAGAAGCCATATGCCAATAGGGAGTGGCATTATTAGGAGGTATGGCCTTGTTGGAGTAGGTGTGGCATTGCGGGAGGAAGTGTGTCACTGGAAGTGGGCTTTGAAGTTTCAGAAGTTCAACCTAGGCCCAGTGGCTCACTCTACATTCCTGCTGCCTAAGGATCCAGATGTAGAACTCTCAGCAACCTCTCCAGCACCATGTCTGTCTGCATGCTGCCACACTTCCCGCCATGCTGATAATGGACTAAACCGCTGAACCATAAGCCAGCTCCAATTAAACATCATAAGAGTTGCCATGGTCACAGTGTCTCTTCATAGCAATAGAAACCCTAACTAAGAAATTAGGATTGGAACAGAAGCCTGGAGTCCATTTCAATACTGTATCCACTGTTATCTTTTCTGACCTCTGTAGAACCTGAAAGTATTCTCTGCTGATGAAGAATACAGAAAGTCTATGAAAAGACTGAAGCAGGTTCTTGATAAGAACATCCTAATGAGACTAAAGATTGACAGAAGAATAATTAACTGTGTAAAATATAACTAAGTGGGCCATTCATATCAAGAGACTGTAAGTGTCTTCAGAGCCCTGGTGAGGGATTTGCTACACCATTTTGATTAATGTTGCGGTGTCCTTGGGAATCAGGCTGTTGTTTTGTTTTGTTTTCTGCCAGAGTTTATTGGTCTCTGCTAAACAGAAGACCTTCCTCTTGCCAGAGAAACTGTAAACATTTTGATTGAAGGCAAAGCTTATCATGTAAATATTTTGTAATTACTCTGGATCTGTTGTATATATGCTCTTTCATAAAATGATAGCTTTGAGAGTGCTTGATGTAAGTTGGCAACACCACATGTCTTTAATAGCCACAGGCCTCCTAAGTCCTTGAGTATGTGGGAAGTGATTTCTTCTAGTACAACTAGCAGACAGCTATAAACTGACCCTGAAGAGCAAATCCTCGCTGACTAAATGGAAACAAATGTGAACCTAACTTTAGCACATCACTATATGCCTTTTCAAAAGTTTGGTGCTCAGTGTTTGTCTTAAAAGTTCCAAACACTGTGGTGTGCGTGACAGAATCACTCTTATTTTAAATGCAAGGAAGCTGGACTCAGATAGAAAGCCTGATACAGAAAGTGCTCTAGCCTCTGGCTTTTGAAGTAGTGCATGTTGCACTAACGGTATGTACCTATATCCGCAACGGAAGCTGGACCATTCGAGACACATAGCAACATCTTGCGGTTGGGTGTGTTGGCACCTGTAATCCCAACACTCAAACAGAAAGAGGATCACAAGTTCAAGAGCAATGTCAGCTACTAGCCAAATCTGTCTTAAAAACAAACAATTGGTTAGATGGCTTGGAGGGGAAAGGCACTTCCTGCCAAGCCATTGAATTCCATTCTTGGGACTCACACGGTGGAAGCAAAGAACCAATCATCACAAGTTATCCTCTGAACACACACACACACACACACACACACACACACACACACACACACTTCCACCGATACGTGCTAAATAAACAAGCAGTAAACACATACATAACTAAATGAGATTTTAAAAGAAAAGCATACCTATCGCAAACAGCTCTACACCAGATTCACGGAGGTTTCTAGACGGTGGGATAATATCATCTTGGGATTTTCCATCTGTGATTAAAATGCCAATCTTGGAAACCCCACTCCTCGATCCTGCTTCTGGTTTAAAGCTATTCTCAAAAATGAAGTTCAGAGCAAGACCTAGGAGAAATAAACACAAACCAAACATTTCTAATTAGAGTATTCTGGTTTGGAAATCGTATCCCCGTGATGAGTAGAGCTAAAAGGGTTTTCATTAGATGTGAGGCTTCATTTTCACAACAATTTGACAGGAGCTAATGAAAAACCCAAATCCACTAGAATAAAAGTAATAAAAAAGAGAACCTCTACTGCATCGGAGTATACAACATAGATGACAACACAGTCTGGATTCTTCCTTAGACTTCTTTTCTTCAGAGAATGGAAAACATAGCAATAACAGTCTAATTACTGCAGAATAACGCATTTCATCCATCTTAACTTATACACTTCTGTGGATGAATCTTTAACAAGCATTTTTGTCTCTCACAAAGCTATTTAAGAAATATTTTCTTTGTTTTTCTTTTTCTTCTTTTAAAATTAATATATAAAACAACAACCTTCTTTATTGCAAGAAATTGTTTAGAGCACCAAATCACTCAACAAACATTTACTGTAGTCTTGTTAAGTATCAAGAATTAGGTTAGATGATAAAACCTCTCCCTTTTTCTTTGTCATAGATCTTATTTATTCATTTCCTTTACTTGGGGACCAAGACTAAAGATTGACTCTAGAGCCTCACACATGCTTCACTGAATTAACCATGAATCTACATGCCCAACTGAGGTCTAAACTCATGCTACTACTTTCTGGGGCAATTTTCACCTGGAAAGGAGTAAGAAAACATGCAATATTATATCTGTGTTTAATAATTCTTCACAGGTATTAACAATTCCACTAGGGTATGCTTCCAATCAGCAAGGAGATTAATTATCAAGTTGCCAACAGTTTGCCTAAAAGTCCATACTAAGATCTTCGTGGCTAAAGCTGAGCATCCAAACCATATGCTAGTGGAAAGCAACAGCTATTCTAAGGTTAAAAATCTGTTCAAATGGTGCTGGAGATGTGGCTCTATGGTAGAACCCATGTCTAACCTGTACAAAGTCCTGGGTTCAATCCCCAGAATCAAAAAAAAAGAAAGGAAGGAAGGAAGAAAGGAAGGGAGGGAGAGAGGGAGGGAGGAAGGAAGGAAGGGAGAGAGAGAGAAAGAGAAAGAAAGAAAGAAAGAAAGAAAGAAAGAAAGAAAGAAAGAAAGAAAGAAAGAAAGAAAGAAACAAACAAACAAACAAACAAAGAAACAAAGAAAGAAAGAAAGAGGGAGCTTGAATCTAGAATTTGGTGCTTGACATTAATTTGGGGAATATTATTATTATCTCAAGTGCTATGTCTTCATCCTTCTCCCTTCTCTTCTGGAATTCCTGTTATCCGTGTGTCTATACAGCTGTTCTATAGTCCTTGGATTTCTAGTTTGGGGTTTTTTTTCCCTCTTTTCTGTTACAGAGCTCGTCAAGCTTAGAGATTCTTCATGAGTCATGGCCAGTCTACTAAACGCATCAAATATGTTCTTCATTTGTTTTATAGTGGATGTTTATTTGGTTTTTGTTCCCCTCCTACAGCTAGCATTTCTTTTGGATCTTTTAATTGAATTTCCATCTTTCTCCTTGTACTGTTCCTTTGTTATGTCATCTACTTTATTCATTAAACTCATTAGTGCACTAAAAAACTAAAATAATCTGAAATAAATCACATCTACACAAACCACTTATGCTCAGGCCACACATAATTTTAATATAAATATTCTTATATTAATCACTTATTAAAAATACTAGTGGGTTAAAAGTCTTCAAATATTTTCATGATAATTAGTAATTGAAGTTTCAAATAAGGAAGAGAAAAAAATCATTAATTAAAAATAAGGTAACATTGAGTGTGAGGATGCACACTCAGAATCCCACCACTCAGGAGGCAGAGGCAAGGGATTGCTGAGTTCCAACTCTGCCTATTCTACATAGCTAAGCTGTCTCCAGAAAGAGAAAGGAGAGACTACCAAGATGGCAAACACCAGGCAGCTGCTGACAGCTATGGCTTCCATGATGGCTTCATTTTCTTCTAGAGCCTAGCTTCCTAAACTGTGGGTCACATGAACCCCTAGATATCTGGGATCATGAGGCTGGCCAAAAAAAAAAAAAAAAAGTTCACCAACAGCTAAGATTTCCAAATACATTGGACCACAAATTAACTCAAAATCAAATATGCAATGAGTCAGGCAAGAGGGCACACGTCTTAAATCCCAGCACTGGGGAGGCAGAGGCAGGATGACCTCTGTGAGTCTGAGGTCAGCCTGGTCTACACAAAGAGTTCCTGGCAAGCCAGGACCACATAGTGAGACACTGTCTCAAGAAAATACAAATAACTAGATACATAGATAGATGGATAAATAAATGATATGTAATGAATCTGAGGTGTTTCTGGATGCACTCACCCATATCGCATCACACAATGCATCGCTGCAGCCTTACTTCTGGATGCGTAATATGCACACAGCACTGTGTGTACCATCATGCCCCACCATGCCAATGAACACTGCCAACACCTGGGTCCAGATTCAAGGCTATTGTGTGCTATGAATTGCAGTGTTTTACTGAACATAGCAAGTTTCCTACTTGTATAGAAAATGTAGTTGTGGGGCTAGAGAGATGGCTCAGAGGTTAAGAGCACTGGCTGTTCTTCCAGAGGTCCTGAGTTCAATTCCCAGCAACCACATGGTGGCTCACAACTATCTGTAATGAGATCTGGTGCCCTCTTCTGGCATGCAGGAAGAACACTGTATACATAATAAATAAATAAATAAATAAATAAATAAATAAATAAATAAATAAATCTTAAAAAAAGAAAGAAAAGAAAATGTAGTTGTTTAACTGTGGAAAACCAACATTTTTAATATTTTTCTGTCATCACTCCTCAGAATCTAAGTATAAAATCAGTATATCTTGGATTGGATTAGATTAAGTCTTAATAATCTGTTTGATAAAAAAAAAAAAAGGCCATCTAAGAGCTTTTGATGTTACATGGTTTAAAAAAAAAACACTATGCCACCTCTTAAAAAAGAGCAAAATAAAGTAATATAATTGCTCTTCAGCAAAATATTTAGCTAAGAATGAGCATTGAAGAAAACATACCTGTTAGAGTGTTCCCTCCTTTGTAGGGAAGGCTTCGGACAGCATCAATCACTTCATCTTTGGTGTTAAAGGCATTCAAGTGCCACTCTATTCTGGGGTCCCCACTGTACTGTGCCAATCCTGGAGACAAGGAAGAGAAAACTGGAAGTTACATGCTGCTCAGGATCACATGACCACTCTCAAAAGCATGATGACTCAAGGCATAATCTGTCTACCGTCTTTTTCTTTGCCTGGCAATGTGCTTTCAAAGAGAAGTCCTGGCATCAGCTAAAGGAGTCTAGATGGATGCATCTAGGAGTGGAGGGAGTTCACATATTTTCTAGTTATTTAGAAGTTATCCAATAACAAGGTATTTGGCACTTAAATGCAAAAAGGCCGGTCATGTGTAGATGAAAGGTTCAGATTTGTGTCCTTTCATTCTCAAAGGAATGATATTCTTTAATAATTACTTAAAAGTTATGACTTTTTTATAGAAAATATATTATTTTATTGCTTAGAATATGACACAAAGATTTACAAGAGTTTTTTTTTCTTTCTATCTTAACTAGAATTACCTTGACAAAGATTATAATGCCAAGATATTATTTCCAGCTTTTCAGTGCAACATTTCCCTGGACTTGGCTGCTTCTTTTAAACACAGATGGCTGTGTGATAAATTCTTATGCAAGCTATGTTCTAAAGCTTCATTATAATTAATATTAAAAAGAGGGATAAACACAGAGAATTAATGTTTTCAATAGTCAAGTGAATGGCAGCATGAATTGGAAAATTTGTAGGGACAATATAAAATTGTTAGGAATAAATATTTATTGATCTGAATATGTGTGTTCAGGAACAACAGTGTAGTTGATCCTTCAATAACTTTGAAAGTAGCTTCGTAAAGGGTTTCTGAATTTCTTAAGAATCTTCCCAGAAATTTTGCAATATCAACTAGCTTCTATGGTCCATAAGGTATACCAATTCGTGTCTTCTCTGAGCCCACGTTGAATGCTGTGACCAGGTTTTCCAAGAAATTCCGCACCAGCCTGAAGTTGAATCTCCCAATGCTCCATGACCCATCCACCAGGATGACAATGTCAGCGATAGCTGGAGTCTCACAGAAGAATTTTATTTCTGCAAAGTGCAAACCACAAAAGCACATGTGTTACTGTCGGAACTTTTAGAAGTGGGAGTCAATTTCAGTGTCACCCAGATAACTTAGTGCTTAAGAACACAATAAAGTTCCCATCAACGCTGCCATCCTTTTTGTAACTCTTCCCTTAAATGCATTCTTCCAAGGAAAAATTTGTAGTAATGGTTGGCAGCAGACTGGAGGGTTCTGGAAAGCATTAGCAAAGTGCTGTCAGGTTCAGGCCAACCTGGCAACTCACCCTGCTGTGTGCTTTAGAAAGTGGTGTCTGTACAAAATCTTCCAGCCTTGGGCTTCAGCCTGTAGATTCTTTCCAGGAAAGGTCTCAACAGTGTCAGGTAGGGCCATCCTCCCGGGTTGGGCGAATGGCCAGGAAGCGCAAAGGCCCTGAAGAGCTTATACTAGATAAACGAAGGCTAGGTGTTTAATCTAAAAATGGCACGGAGACCTTTGATGAAGTAAGATGCTCCTTTGGAAAAAAGAAAATGGAGGAAGGGCTCAAGGACTTCCCAAGCCTATTTTGTGTTTTTGTTGCTATTGTTGTAGATTTTCATATTGCTTCGATGTGACAGTAAGATTTTACCCATATAGATGGGCTAGGTAACTGGTGTTTTCAATAGTTCAGTGAGTACTTCACATAATGATCCATAAGGGTATCATGTTGTTGACATGGTACCACCAGTGCCTGACCATCAGGGATGGTGCCCACCCACTGCAGGAATGCTGGGAAAGAGGAGAAGAAAGCTGTTTTCACAACTATAGATGGTTGTCTAAGAAAGCACAGGTCTGTGGTTGAAAAAGTGAAAGCCATCTCCATTCACACCGAGCCAAGATAGTGGGATATTCCTAAAGTGGTTTCTAAATCCTTGAAAATATTATGGTACTTTTAGTGTCTTATCTGGCATTGTTTCATACTATGGGTTATCCTACCCATAACTGCTCATCCTTGCTGGATTTTCATACTAAAATAGAAGTAATTATATATGTGTGCCCACACGTGCATGCAGATACATGCTCTTATTAATTTTAATTTTTGCCAGTCCAGAAAATCCCTACTTGGTTTATGCCTTAACATTAAAATAACAACATAACAATATGTGAAATATAATTGCATATTGAAAATCAAAATGCAGAAAATCACAATCAGAAAGAACATGAGCCACAGGCAAGATTGTGCTCATTGGCACCACAGTGACAAGACCATGTGGGGGGCTGGGGGGTGGGGGCAAAAGCTATCTTGATTGAATTTTTCAGGTCTGCTACAAAGGAGGGAATTCATATGTAGTACTGTGAGCATGGTCAAAACCCATGGTTAGGAAAGTCATCAGCCCTGGAAGAGAACCTATTGCTGTTTTGCTGAACAGTCACTGTCTTCTAAATATTCGTGTTTATATCCCCAGATCTGTGCTCTCTCAAACTTGGTCAGAGATGCTCTTTATGGCAGGAATGGCTAATGCAGAAACTCTTTCTTTTTTTTTTTTTTTTTTTTTTTTTTTTTTTGGCTTTTTCGAGACAGGGTTTCTTCTATGTAGTTTTGGTGCCTGTCCTGGATCTCACTCTGTAGACCAGGCTGGCCTCATACTCACAGAGATCCGCCTGGTTCTGCCTCCCGGGTGCTGGGATTAAAGGTGTATGCTACCACTGCCAAGAAACTCTTAACAGTTCAAAGTGCTGAAAATAAATGCCTATGAGTGCATGGCCACAGATGGACATCTATATCGACCACCCTCTCCAAGACTCAGGGAAGATCATGGAAGAGAAGGCAGAAAGAATGTAAGAGCCAAATGATGGAGGTATATACTGTGAATGCTTTCTTCTGGAGATGTCGTGGCAGCTATACACATAAACTAATAGCAGTTATGATTGCCTGTGCAAGATCAAGCCAATAAAAAATTCCAGCATTAAGTGAGGAGAGGCTTCTGATACCTGTCACTAGCTGGGGAATTCCTGGCAGTTTGTTGATGACTGTTGAGGAAGGTAGAGTCACCTTGAATGGGTGGGTGGCCCTGGTAGGTTGCCTATGCTCCAATGGGTGACATTATATCCATGTGCAGATGGGCAGCACTAATTGGATTCAGTGGGTCATGACAAAAAAAATGAATTTGGGAGAGAGATGTATTGGGGAGGGTGGGGGCTGAAGAGGGAGGGAGGTGGCTATGACCAAGACACATCATATATGTGTATGAAATTTTCAAAAACTGAAAAAACAAAATGCTTCCATCATAAAGAGACAGCTGAACTACTGTGGCTGGCAAAGGAGACAGGCAGCTTAACAAATTTGTCTTTGCATCTACCACACCACATTTACTTAAAGGAGCTTGATTTCTTTTTTCCAGACATAAAGATGCATGGAAGACCCAGATCCTTTTACCAGATGCTAGGAAATGTGCTTGCCAAGGGAATACTCCAGTCTTCATTGTGGAAGCTCAATAGTACAACTCAATCCAGAGCGATTACTTACATTTTTGGCCCTAAATTCCCCTTATTTAATAGAAGAAAGACACCAGCTTTGCACTGGACTCAGCCCTACTGTAACTTTAAACAGTCTAAACCAGATACTGCCACAGTCCATGGGACAGAAATTCCTTAGCTTTTGGTCATAATCTGGGGAAGTCGTTATCTTATTATGCTTCAAGAACTCATTTTTTATTAGTTTTCAAATGAAGAACACCTACTCACAAATGGTGTGGTTTTGTTTCTTTCAAAACGTCTAGAAATATTATTAGATAATTGGAAAATGTACAGAATATTTTTTTAGAATTTTTCTTTTGGCTTACACTTTCTTGGGTTTCATGGCTGCCTGTTTTTGCTGAGCTAGGGATTGAACCAGGGGCCACACTCATTTGAGGCAAGCACTCTCTCACTGAACTATCTTCCCAGGCTTAGGAAAGATGATAGAGTGAAAATCCCTTCTTCTTATCCAGAAGAGTGAGGAAGCTTAACTTTTCTATTTTCAAAATGATTTCCAATGAAAATATGCTCTTGATTAAGCTCACTCATAAACAAATTATATCTAGGCCCAAAGTATAATATAAAATTAATTGATGGTAAGTCAAAATATTGATAACTTTAATAATACTCAAGCTTGAAAAGTTGTTCACATAAACAAAAACACTTTAAAGAAAAGTTTTAAAGCCACGCATGGTAGTTGGCACCCATAACTACATCACTAGAAAGTCTGAGGCAAGAGGATCACCAAGATTTGGGGCTGTATGGGGAGAGTATCTCAAACAAACAAACAGAACGAGAAGAAAAATGATAGATTACAGCAAGAAGAAACACTATACAATCGGGAAAACTGAAAAGCATTCCTTTGAAGAGTAAAGAATCATGAGCAGATACTCTAGAGGACAAGAAATAATAATCAATGAGTGAACAAAGAAATATTTAATTATTTTAGTGGCCAAAACAAGATCATAGTAAAATATAATATATGTTCATTCAGCTGGCAAAAAATTAATAGATATATTGCCACTTACTAACGCTCTAAAGATGAAAAATGCTTAAGAATATATTTACCAAAACATGCATGGAAACACTGGTTCAAGTCAGAAAACACTGAAGGAAAACTGCCACTCACATACATATAGAAACTCCTGTGTTCGTAAGTTAGAAAATTCAACATAATAATGATATAAATTATGCTGAAGTTGATCTGAAGATTTAATTTTATCCCTAATAAAATTCAGTTAATACACATCCTGGGTTGCTTTTTGGTGCGGAGGTAAAACACTGACCAGAACCAACTTGAGGGGGAAAAGGTTTATTTCAGATAATTGGTTCCAGTCCATCATTGATGGAAGTTAAGGCATAAACTTGGACCAGGAGCCTGAAGCAGAGACCAAGGAAGAACACTGTTCACTGGCTTTCGGCCTTGGCTTGCTCAACTACCTTTCTTCCATAGTCCAGGCCCACCTGCCCAGGGATAGCACTGCCAACAGAGAACTTGGCCCTCCCACATCAGTCAGGAATCAAGAAAACAAATGACCAGCAAAAATGACGCACAAAGAAGCAATTCCTCTATCGAGATTCCTTCTTCCTAGGTATGTCAAGTTTACAAAAATTAGGTATGACGAGACAAATAGTAACAAGTATTATTAATTAGTCATGATTACAATAAATATAAAACAGTAGGTCCAATATAAACAATGTGAGCCCTCGGGGCTTCTTATGTAACCCTAATGAAAATATAAATTGCTGCAAGCTCTTTGAAGCACATCTCATCCAGTTCCTTCCACAGCGAGACAGTTGCTGACTTTGATGCTCCTTCACCCTGTTGGCAAGTCTGTGACTCTTGCCCAGTTCTTGCACAATCGAGACAGGAGACGAGAGTCAACCAGTAACGTCGTCATTCAGAAAAGTAAACTTCTGGGAATTGCACAGACACCCATTAAGCCAGAGGAAGAGTACCTGACACATAGTGGAACGGTAGATGGCAAAACTAAGTGAGCTACTTCACAGGAAGGCAGAGGTCTGGATGAACCTCAGCAGGTACTGCTGGCTGGTGATACTGTCATCTATTACAAGTACAATAAGCCACAGGAGATTCCATTTAGCATGCTATCAGGAAAGTATGCCTCAGTGTGGTGCAATGAGGTTTCAAAGCCCGAACAAAAGATGTAGATAGCAATAGAGCAGGGATGATGAAATCCTGGGAGAAGGAAAAACCTGCGATTGGGATGGCGGCAGTGCCATATATCATGGTTGAGGCTGTAGGTCTAAGACTTTGGGAGACAAGGGGGTAGATATCAAAAATAATGAATCAAGCAGCAGCTTGAAAAAAAAGAAAGAATCCTAGCTAGCATGTAGAACATACCATGAGGAAGAATAATTTCAGTATCTATGCCATACAAGCATGTGGTACAAGCCTTCAGACTCTAACTCAGCACATTTTGAATTTCAAACTCATGTCCTGTTTTCTAGAAACTCATGTCTGTGTATGTGAACTGGAAATAATTAATAAGTAGAAAAAGAAGTAAAATAATTTTGGGTAAAGTGACCACAGAATAACCAAGCATGAAGATGTTTAGAAGATCCTGGTGATTTCATAATCCTTTCATAAAGGATAACAAAATTCTTTTTGTTCTGATTGTCTTTAAATTAAACGTCTAATTATAGTTTAAACAGAAATGTTTATGTGCTTATGAAGACAATTTTGATCAACACAAGTTGATCAAAATAGAAACAAGAAATCTGCCGGGAGACATTTTGCTAGGTAAACCCCTGTTCACCCTTCAAATTCCAAGCAGCAGCCATTCCAACTCTGCAAAAGTTTCCCCTCAGCCCTTAGGTGAGACTCATCTCCTTCCTCTTCAGGTCCTCTGCATTTGTTCACTGGACTCTTTACAACGAACTGCTATATCCTCTCACATTCCCGTCTGCCTGTCTGCACTGTGAATAATACCTTGAAGGAGGAGAGATTCGACAGTTCTCTCTTTAGACCCTTCATCCTGAGCAGTTCTGGACCTATATTCCTGAATGACTGTGAACAGTATGAAATCTTGTTCCTAAACCTAACTGCTTTGCTAGGCTTCAGGGTAGACATCTGTAACGCCAGCACTCAGAAGACTAAGATGAGAAAAATCATGAGTTCAATGCTAACTGGTGTGCATTGTGAAATCCTGTTTCAAACAACAACAACAACAACAATAATAATAAAGACTCTGTTTTCACAAAACCTATACTTTCAGCACTAGAGACACTAGGAAACTGGGCTGCAGTCACTCAGAGATCTGGGAGGCTGTTGCAGAATTACTTCCACATAAAAAGGGAGTATGTACTATTCTTACTCACCCTGACTTACTAGAGAGCCAGAAAAAAACTCATAATCATTTCATCAAGATCCAGGGTTAATTTAGTGGCTTTGAATTATTTTCTTTTACTCCACTAGAAAAATATCTAGCTAGGTCATTCAGTGTCTGAAGCATCCAAAGAAAAGCTGTGGCTACAGAATTTTTTTTTTTTTTTTTTTTTTACTTAAGTCTCCTGTGAGATGATGTTCAAATTTCCCAGGACAATGGGAAAGAAAATCCTTACCAAATGGATAAGGAACTCTTAAAAACTGTCACCAAGCAGGCACTGGCTCCAACTATATCATGGAAGAGATATCTTTCGAAAGGAATAAAAACGTCTTATATTTCCCCAAAGTTCAATAAGTTTTTTTAAGCATATTGGCCCATTTTTGATTCTTACATTATGCCCAAGAGGAAGGATTATCGTCACTGTTCAAAAATTCAAGCTGACGTTCATAAAGAACAAGTGACTAACTAGCTCCATGGTCATTATCAGAGGCAGGACTGGATTCCAGAATTTCTAATTGACCTTTTCCAATGCACAAGGCTACGGTTTCCATAGACATTGTGTTTGCGAATGCACAGGAGACAACTTTGGAAATTGCCCATGTGTGGGGATGGAGCAAGGATGTTTCAGCTCTAGCTGGCATTCATTTAAGCCAGAGTAAAGTCAGTTCTCATTTTCTCCAGTCTTGGTGGAGGTGTCCCTTTTAAGGCATCTGCACTAGTTACTTTTCTCATTGCTTGGACAAAATACCTGACATACATGGTTTTAATGGTCTCAGTGGACTGTGTAGGGAGGACATGACAGGGCCGAGTCATTCACATCACGGAGGCCAGGATAGGAGTGTATGAAAGAGTCAACACATGACATAACCCGGAACAAAATGGCGCCAGTGACTTGCATCCTTGAAGGCAGTGTTGTCTCTACTTTCTACCTTCCATCTCCTCCCAACCATGCCGTCATAGTGCAAATCTATCAAGGAATTTATCTATTGATGAAGTCAGAGCCCTCTCCTTATCTAATCTCCTCTGAAATCACCATCATAGACGTCCCCAATAACGTGCTGTAGTAAGCTCTTAGGTGCTTCTCCATGCAATCAATAGACAATTAATTTAGCCACCACAGCATCCTTAATAGGTGGTCTAGCACAGCACACCCCAGTATTCTCTTCCTAGCCTGGTCTTAGTTCTTCCTGGAATGTCTTACTTCTTAGAAAAACTGTGCAGAAATGAGAAGTGATTGCTTTATGTCCAATATGTTTTACGTCATTAATTCTGACTGAGCTATGTGTGCCTACACATTTGATCAAACATTAGTCTCAATGTGTCTATGAAAGTGTTTCTCGGTGAGACACTAAAGCGGATTGCTCTGTCTCTGAGGGTGGCCTCACCCGAACATCAACTGAACATCAGTACCTGAATAGAATTCAAAGATAGTAGAAGAGGGAATTCCTGCCCCTGCCTAGACCCCAAGGACAGCAGTTTTTCTCACCTTGAGCTTGCTGGATTTTGTTCTGGAATTGACATCACAAGCTCCAGTCTTCTGATTTGAACTAAATCTACACCGTTCTTGTCTCCTGAGTTTCCAGCTTGCTGATTGCCTCCAAGATTTTATAAGTCCATTCCTTATAAACCTCCTCCCTTACAAACATCTTTTCAATTAAAGACAATATCAATCCTATATGAGAAGTATTCTTCCCACTTCACAGAAAAGAGATTGAGTAACTAGAGAGGGTAGGAACTCTGCCTGCTCCCCATACACTGAGAAAATGCAAAGTCTAAATTCAAAGGTAGGGCTGACTACAAAGCCTGGGCTGCTTAGCCAAATGCACTTCAAATACTACCACAAAAGAAAAAAATGGAGGGAGACAGACAGGGATGGAGGGAAGGAAAGATGCAACGATTGCCAAGCTGTGGAATTACACATAGCAGGAAATCAAATCCATAGGCGTTTGTCCTACAGTCGACCTACAGTGCAGAATACCACAACAGCTTCCAGGAATATGAAGCCCAGTCGCTGCACACCAGCCAAGAGAACATTTCAGCTGTCACTCAGAGCTCTGAATCATAACAATAACTGACAGACCTATAAACAGCGCCGTCGTCACATTTCTCCTCTGCTCCAAGGGCCTGGGAGAAGACAGCTGCTTCCATATTTAAAGGGCTGTCAACCTGGAAGGGGGATTAGAAGTTTCTGTATGCCCACAGGGGTCTATGGGTGATGGATTTCAACTCAATTATAGACAGGATGTCTGCTTAGGAAAGCAGCAAAATCTCTGTGAACTAAAGCAGATGAACTAGGCATGGTGATACATAGCTGTCACCACAGAATTTAAGAAACTGAAGCAGGAGTAGTCTCATCAGTTGAAGACCAGCCTGGGTTACATAGTAAAATCGTGTCTAAAATTTTTTTCTAGCAAAGAAAACAGATGGAATACGTGAGGAGCCTCAAACACCTTCTCTGTGGCCTAACTACCTGGTTGTCCAATAATTTCCAGTGATAAATTCTAAGATTACCGCTCCCTCTCCCACAAAACTGAGCTGAACTGTTCATTGTGGTTTTCAAAGCTTTACTTAACTTTACTACTCTTGACCTGTCCATATTTAGTCTTCACTTCATGCCAACACACTTATTATTCTTCCCCTAAACAACTCCCATATTTTACCCACTCACTTTTCATACACACACACACACACACACACACACACACACACACACACACACACACACCCTTATCTGCCTTCTCCAAAGTGAACCTGCCAAAGATATCTAAAATAGATTAGAATTCCTGTGAAAATACATGGCACTTCCTAACAACTTTTGTACGAAGTCAGTTTTAAAGTTTTGTTTGTATAGATCCCTGGTTACTTCCTGGTTTTCTCAACAGTGACTCATTTTGTCTTATCAGCTCTGTTTTCAGATAAAATTTTCTCATTAGAGCCAATGTATAACAGTCGTATTTGTTTTCAGCTCTTCTTAAAGTATGTAATTGTACAGATTTTTTTTTGCTCAATATCTGGCTGTAGGCTTACCTTAGTTGTTCTAGGTGAATGCTTATGAACTCAGTAGCTCAGCCACCTCTGTGACTAATTCACTAATAAAAAATAGTCCCCAACAACCTTAAGTCCAAAGCACCTGCTCCTTTTGATAGCAACAATTAGCTCCACGGGGACAGAGACAAGGAGTTCTAGAATATTCTTAGACAAGTGTTGTGTGATATTTTGTGTTCTGACAAATAAAGCTTGCTTGGAGTCAAAGGGCAGAGCTAGCCACCAGTTAATCATAGAGGTCTGGAGGTCTGTGCAGAGAGGAAAGAGGAAGTGATAAGGCAGGACCGAGACAGGATTAGGGCCATTTTGAACTGGAGGATCAGAAAAAGAAGGAAGTGACTGTGGCTGCTCTCCTGCTTCTCTGATCTTTCAGGCTTTTATACAGATATCCGACTCCTGGTTTTTATTGAAGATTAACTAGATTCACGCTTCAGACAAGAATTTAGGTACTGATCAGAGGGGCTCTATGGTGATATTTTATTTGTATTAAAATGTTATTTGTATGTTAATAAATAAAGTTGCCCGGGGGTCAGAGCTATTAGCAAGCCATAGGAAAGCAGGGCAGTGGTGGCGTACGCTTGTAATCCCAGCACTTGGTAGGCAGAGCTAGGTAAGTCTCTGTGTGTTCAGGGATACAGCCAGTATTGGATACACATGCCTTTAATTTCAATACCAATCATAGAAAACCTGGAGGTCTATACAGACAGGCCGTGATGAGGCGGTCATGTGGTTGGGTTTACAACCAATGAGAAGGCAGAACAGGAACTCTATATAAAGACTTTAACACAGGCGTAGCTCTGGTTCGGAGAGGTAGGACCACCGCAGGAGGAAGGGTAAGGTTTTAGCTCTTAGCTCTCCTCTTGGCTTTCTTCTTTGCATTGGTTCTGTGTTTCTTATTTAATAAGAAGGTTGGTTACATCTACAGGGCTCCACAATTCTGGAGAGAGACAGACACTGCCAGAGTCACTAACAGTACTCATAGCAACAAAATAGCTAATGTATTTAAATACTACAACTTACTTTTCAAATGTGGAAATTTGAAACTTTACTTTGGATGCAGCTAAGAATTCTTACTACTGTAGAAGTCACAGGTTGAAAATGATAACTTCTACTGAAGAACAAGAGGGGAAAAAAGGTGTTATCAAGGGCAGTAAAGGAGGAATGAGAAAACTGGAGGTCTAACACTAGGAGAAGTCCAGTCCCATGTGGTCTTGGTGCCTTAGGATCCATCTAAGGAACAACTAAATAGAGTGTGCTTTGTGGGGGCTCGCTGGTTACTTTCTGACTGGCGTATTGTGCCTCCTTTTTTTCAAAAGCCTAAAACCTATAACCCCTGGCACAGATCGGGAAAGGAATTTTTTTTCTTTCAGGTACATTTAAAGATCTTTTAATAAGCATGGTCTCTCTCAATCTTCTTCCAAGGATTCAGAACCTCTTTCCTAAGTCCAAAACAAGATTACTATGCCACAGACAATTCTTGAAGATCCATGAGACACTAATACAGTCACTGTTGCTGATATGCTCAGCCTCCTGAAGACACAAATCTGCAGCTACAGATTCAACCAACCGTGCATTGAAAGTACTTTAAAAATTGCATCTGTACCGAACATGTACACCTTTCTCCTTTTCCCTTGATAGTAGAATATAACAACTATTTCTATCACATTAGTCCATTAGGTACTGTGAAGAATTCAGAGCTGAAGAACATGGGAGGAGGTGTGTATTATGTGTCCATGCAAGATCATTTTTAAAAATGTTTAAAAACTTATTTATGTAAGGGACTTTAGCACCCTCAAGTTTGGATATTCATAAGGGCTATTAAGAGTCTGTCTGTCTTCATGGATACAGAGGGATGACTATATTTTCTTTTGAAAAAGAACACACACACAAACAGAGAGAGGAGTGGAGAGAGGCGAGGGGACAGGAATGGAAACAAAATTCCTTTAGAAGCCTAATATGAGCCAGACATGACAGGCATGATAGAATGGACTGTCCTCTGCAGTCCTACTCGCTAATAGTGAGTATTGTGCTCCTTTGTGAAACAGAGAAGTTGGAGCTAAGCCAGTTAGTCTAAGACTGCATAACTAGGAAGCAGGGGAAGATGATATTTCAGGGACTATTTGACCTCAAGTCTTGCATGCTATCTAAGCCATACTGGCACCAATAACAAAGTGGTGAGAAAGAAAAAAATTAAATTTTAAGAAAACTACCTATGCAATAATGTTCCTGTTTACTCTCCCAGAATCCAGGCTGGCAAGCTGCTGGTTGTCTGATGTCTTGCTGAGCCTGGCTACTCAGACTCCAGGAAGTGTGAGAAGCATTGACTGTCTTGTGTCTGACTCATATGCTTTGCTGTTGCTCTGTATTTCAACAGCACATTGTGGAGAGCACAGAGAGTAAACGGGAGACAGAGGGGCTGACATGACAGGGGAGCCTCTCTACTGCACACTGGTTGTACTAGGTCAGTGTCTCCTAACCTTTTAAAATCATCTTCCCATAAGACCTTCCAGACACACTTTCGCCTAACTGACTCCTCATGAAACGTTGATGTCATGCCCTGTGTCTCTGTTTGTACTTATGTAGATCTAAGCTATGGACATAAAAGCCCCTTTGGAGACTACCTCATTCCCACTGAAGATGCACGTGTTAATCCACTGTTTTGCAAAGAAAATGTCACTCCCCTGAAGCCAGGGGCATCTAAGGCAAAAGCGGCTCTAAGTGGGCAACTTACATCTTGTAGGAGTTTACACTGTTGTTTTTAATCTTCAGTTCTTCCATGAGACGACTGTTAAGATTTGCATATGAAATGTCTGCCAAAGACTTGTTTGACTTTGACTCCTTGGTCCCCAACTATCCATGCAGTTTGGGGAAGTTTCAGGAACTTTAGGAGGCAGAGATGCAATGGAGAAAGGGAGTCACTGGGAGTGAGTTCGAAGGACCAGAGCTTGATCTTGCTTCCTCTCCTCTCTCGGTGTCCAGTTCCACTACAGTGTGAGAAGTAAACTACTGCATATCCCCACTGCCGTAAAGCCACTTGCCACCACGGCATCGCCACCACGATGGCCTGTATCCCCTCAGACAGTGAGTCAAACTGAGTCCTCCTCCCTCAAGTGTCTGCTTGTCAAGCATTTAGTCACAACAAGGAAAAGCAACTAACACAGTGAAAGAAGCAATTTACTTTAAGAGGGCACATTTATGAGACAATCCAGACAATCATAGAATACAACTTTCTGGAGTGAACGTGTGTGTGTGTGTGTGTGTGTGTGTGTGTGTGTGTGTGTGTGTGTGTTCTCAAGTCCATTCTGAGGTCATTTATTTCAGTTATTCTTTTTTTTTATTAGAGTCTCATGTAACACAGTCTGGCCTTGAACTCACATAGATAGGAAGAGCCTCAAAGTTCTAATCACCCTGTCTCTGAAGTGCCAGGATACAGACATGACTCCCATGCCCAGTTTTATGAGGTGCTAAGGATTGAACCCTGGGCTTCGTGCATTCTAAGCAAGCACTCTACCCACTGGGCTACATCTGCATCTCCTTTTCAGTTTACCTTGAGCCAATCTTTGTATATCCCGACGTGGCCAATCAGATTCTCATGTCTCCTTGCTCATGGCACTCCATTCAGGAATGAGCATATAAATTGAGCAGACCATTACAACTCCCCTTGAGACAGCTTCTGAAACAACTAGGGCTAAAGGTGTAGTTCAGTAACAGAGTGCTTATCTAGTGTCCATGAGTCCCTGGGTCTGATCCTTCGTAATAAAATGAATGAATGAATGAATGAATGAGAGTAAGTGAGTAAATAAAGCATTAACCAGGCCTTCTCCCACATGACACTGGAATGTCTTGCTACCATGTAACTCTTTGAAGAGCACCCCCAAGGCCCTTTGTTATTAACCTGGGAAACTTGCCCATGAATAAATCCATCCCAGAAAAAAAGCGAAGTCAGACAAGGAAGCAAGAGAGGGCAACTAAAGCTGGACTGAGATGTCACAGTGACCAAAACACAGGCATGCGCTGCACGGTGACGATTCAGTCCACACCTGACCATATATGCAACAACGGTCCCATATCTCTAATGGTGCCAAAGCATTCCTGTTGCCTGGTGAGGTCACAGCCATCAGAATGTGAGTGCCATGCATGAATGTGGGAGCCCGTTCTCCGGTTCCTCGTGGCTTTACCCAGCAGGTCCACATAGAGGATGATTAGGACCACGGGCCTGAGTGCAGGTGTCTGAGATGGTCTGCACTTGGCTGTGCTGGGGCGGGGGGGGGGGGTCTTTTGCTCCACCCCTTGGCGTCTCTATAAAAACCCTGGGGCAGAGACAGTTGGGGCCCGTTGGAAAAGGTTCCAGGTCCTTTCAAGGCTATCCTTTATTTTCTGTTTATCTCCGCAAGATTCTCTGCAATAAATCCTTCTATCTAATATTTCCTGCTGCTCACACTCAAGAAAACTCTGGGGAGCTGTGGAGTTGGTGGGTAAACGCCCCACACATGAATCATCTGTTGGTAATGATGCCCATGGATGCAAACCTACTACATGGCCAGTCTTACAAAATACAGCACATACTTAAGTCCTGGACATAATATTTGAAAATGTTGATTGATGATGATGTTGCTGGTTTGCGTTTATTATGAAATGTATAAGTAACTGACAGCGTATTCCTATTCGTATACGTTTACCATAAAACAGTTTGCAGGGTCGTGCCAGTCGCCACCTCTTGTGTCTCCTGTCATCAATTGTATCAAGAACTAGGGTGTGTAACAGACTCTGCCTCCAAAGTTTGTATAAGCAGCAGTGGGGAACCAGCGCAGAGGGTACAGCATTGCCAGACAAGCAAGAGAACCTGAGTTCTAATCCCTAGAACCCGGGTAAAGCCACCATGGTAGACAGCACACATCTGTTACCCCAGCTCTCACATACCAAGATAAGAGACAGAGACAGAATGACCCATGGAAGCTCACTGGCTACCTAGCCTGGCATACACGGACGTGAACAAGAAACCCTGTCTCAAACAAGGTGAAAAGTGGTGCACGAGGCTGTCCTCTAACCTCCCTATGTAAGCCGTGGAGGTTATGCTCATACATACATGTACTTATACCATACAAATATATACACATACAAAGATATGTGTGAATATATTTTATCCTGTTCAAAGAGTGATGAAATTGCCCACTGAAGAATTTCTGAAGGTATTTGCTGCTGCTGCATGTGATGGTCTAGTCCACTTCTAAACCCCAATACCGCACTTTTGACCAGCCCCCAACTTTTCCCCTCACTTATAGGAATGGAGTCAGGATTTAGCCAGAACTGGCCTAAAAATCCACCTATATCCCTGTGTTTTAACTGGTCCTCTGACCTCTGTCTGACGTTTCAATCCCAAATAGTCCCACTGTTTCCAACGTGAATCCACGATCTTGAATCTGGCATGTGTAAGTCCTGGAAAACTAATGGGAAAGTTGGTAATTTTTAAATCAGTCTCTTCGTTATAAGTTAAGAACCATAAAGGTGTCAAAAAGTGATGCTAAGAAATGAAAATATGGCAGGGTGCTAGTGGTACATGCCTTTAATCCCAGCATTCAGGAGACAGAGGCAGGTGGATCTCTGATTTCAAGGCTAGCCTGGTCTACAAAGTGAGTTCCAAGACAGCCAGAGCTACACAGAAACCCTGTCTCAAAAAAAAATGAAGGAAGAGGAGGAGGAAGATGAAGACAGAGAAGAAGGAGGAGGAAGATGAAGGAGGAAGAGGAGAAGGAAGATAGAGGAGAAGGAAGAGGAGGAGGAGGAGGGAAAATATGCCCTGAATACCATCATAAGACCTAACTACACCCAAACATAATCATTATGCATAATTCGGAGTTGACTCCTTGTCTAGAGATGCCATTGGATACCTGTGCTGAGCTGCACTGAGCTACATACGCTCCATGAGGGTAGACATCTACCAACCATGTTCATCAGTTAATCCCATAGCTAACTCAGTGCTTGCCCCACTAGGGGATAAATATCGAATCTTATCTGTGCAGTCACTGTCAAATCGACATAAAAGATAGGCCTCTTAGTCAAATATGAAACACTTATAATCCCAGCCCTGGGGAGTTAGTGGTAGGAAGATCAGGAGTTCAAGACCAGCTTCAGCAAGTTTGAGACTAGCCTCAAGTGAACAAGACTTTGTCAGAGATAGATAGACAGACAGACCGACAGATAGATAGTTTGATATATTGATTGATTGATTGATTGATTTACCTATAAGTGTACTTTCTAGTATTGGGAGGGTCTTGTTTATTTAATTTTATTATTGTGTTTGTTTGTTTGTTTGTTTGTTTAAACAAGATGTCTCAACTTATAGTCCAGGTTGCCCTGGAATTCACTATGTAAACCAGACTGGCCTCAAATTTATCCTTTCTGTGTGTTGGGATTACAGGCTTGTACCACCGTGCTCAGCTTCAAGCATTCAAATATTAATAATAAATGCTTTAATAGTACTCACTGTGTTCTAAGTATTTAACTTACATTAATTCATTCAATCTTCACAACTAACACAGGAGTTCTCACGTTTCCAGTTTAAAAGAAAAGAAAATGTGGACATAGAAGAAATGGAATCTTTTGCAGATTCATAAAGGAGATTACATCCCAAGCAGTTCTGATTGGAAATAACAGAACAGACCAAATGTCCTCAGAAAAGGAACCAATTTATTGGGGGATTCGGTCCCAACACATCTGAGAGTTTTAAGCATTCTAAGGCAAAAATCAACAACTGTATTCTGAAGAGGCCAAAATACTTGAGTCTTTGCCGGCCATATGATCTCTTCTGGAACACTTCAACTCTGATATTGTGGGAGAGCAGCCACAGACAATATGTCAGGAATGAGCGAAGCTGTGCCCCAATAAAACACTTAAGAAAAATAGCAGAGGACTGAGCTGGCCCACAGCGTATTGTTATTTTGGAAAGAAGAACAACCCCATCTTATGTGTTTAGGGGTTTTTTTTCCTTAGAAAATCAGAGCTCTGTTGTATGGAAGAAAAAATTAATACATGTCTAGTCTCCTTACAGCAGAGAACAAGAAAAATGGAGGGCTGTCTAAGGCAATTCCGTGTGAAAGTCCCTGACTTCACCTGATACCAGAAGCTAACAGGTCAAGTCCCATTAGTACATGGGTAGAAAAAGAGGGGCCGGATGGGATTAATTGGAAAAAAAAAAAAAAAACACCCATTAGCAGAAAAGAAAGAAACCTTATGCTCCTGTTCCTATCTGGCCCATAATCTTTTCCAATCTGGTCCTGCGTTTTTATGCAAAATGCCAAAAATAACTAGAGAAAGCTGTTTGGACAGCCAGTAGGGAAATAACCATTCATGTCAATGTGCCAGCGCTGTGCTCAAAGGCAAATACCACTTTTGTTTGCAAGCTAGCTTTTGAGTATTGAAGAAACATGGACAGTGTATTAAAAATAAGTCACTATTCCACAGCACAGACGTTTCAGCTGAACACTGGAGCTCCTCTCATTTAAGTTAAAATTTTGAAATATGTGAAGTAGGACTGACTGTTTCTGCGCTGCTCTCAGTATACATGCTCATAGCAGAAGACTATAGATTGTAGGGCAAACAATGAACAACATAGTTTGATGTGAATCATAGGACTCTCTCAGCCTGGGAGCGGTGTATGCTAAGTCCTGGGAGGGACTCTGAGTGGTTAGTGGCCTCCCCTCACATTTTTCCACCTGGGAGCCCTAAATCTGGCCTGTATTGTTATAACCTACTTCCTTTTCCTCTTCTTCCTAAGCCCCACTTTTATTTTTCTCACCCCATAAGCCCACGCTGACCTGGAACTCATTATGTAACCTAAGGTGGTTTCAGACTTTCAGCTCTTTCTGCCTCCACCTCCCTGAAGCACTGGGACCTCTAGGGTCTCTGGCATCCATTCCACACCCAGCCGGAGTTCATAAGACAGTTCTCTCCTATAGTCTGTGCCTTCAGAGATCCTCACAGCCCCTGTACACACCTCACTTGAAAATAATTCCATCCTCCCCACTCCAAGTCTCCCGTGAGTCCTAGCCCCCCACATAGGTCCTGATCACTGCAACAAACCTCCCAGACCATGGATTCAGGAAAGTCCCCCATGAATATATCCCCAAGGGAGTACACGCACTGTGGACTGTACATCCTCAGAACATATGACCATATCACCTTCAATTCTGTATTATTGTCTTCTTTGTTTTTCATTCACATCACTCAGTCCTAGGTTTTTGAAGGTCAAAAGGAAGGTGTTTAAGGCAAAGAATAGAGAAGGTAGGACTATTTAGTAATATACAGCTAAAACTAATAAATTCTGAAGCCACATGAATCCATAGATTTTTATCTCATATATTCTCTAAGCATAAACAGGCAAAGAATGCTAATCCAAATATTAACTGAGAACTTAAAAAAATACCACATTAAAATGCTAATGAATGTACTTTAACAAAAAGAAACAGAAACAAAAAAGTCAGAAACTAATGGACTAGGAGTTCAGGATGTCACTTAGTAGTAAAATATACACCAGGTATGCTCAAGGTCCTGGGTGGGTTCAATTCCCAGCTCTGTCCCCACCCCACTCCAAAAAACACAAGGAAAAGAAAGACTTTGGTTCCTTAGCCTGAGTAAAGCTGGAAGGAAGGATACTTTTTTATTGCCCTTATTTAACTTTTGGCTTTTAATAATGAAGCACATCAATATTTTTCATAAAAAAATCAAGTTAACCTATGTTAAAAATGAATGATAAAACATAGTGAATAGTGAATAAAAGCACTAATCCAAGCTTTACCTCATCCTGGGCAAGCACGCTGTCCCTGAGCTACATCCCACCCACCCCTGCTTTGTGTTATAGCTCTTTATTTTGAGACAATGTCTCACTACATTACCCAGGTATGCCTTTACTCATGATGTAACCCAGGCAAGCCTTGAGCTTGCAATCCTCCTGCCTCAGCTTCCAGAGTATCTGGAATTACTGATCTGTGAAATCAGGCCTGGTTCCCAGATCTTTTAGAATCTACATTTCTATACCATTCGCTAAAAAAAGCAAATATCAAACTTCAGTTAACAGACTGTGTGTCTACTCTGACCGTCTTATAGTATGCACAGATGAGCAACTCTAAAATGATTTCTAAGTCTGCACATATAAACAGAAAAATTTAGGACACTGAGACTCATGTTTCTCACTCGGAAGTTATAGACATAAAAACGCAGGCTTACATGAGCTGTGTGAAATTGGCATGAAATAAAATACAAGACGTAACAAAGCAAAGTAGGAGCCATAGCTGGTAGACAGAAAACAGTGTGCTAACCTGAACGCATTATAAGGCTTGTTGAGATATGCTAAAGCTATCACATACTTGTAGACATTGTTAAGTTTCATATGCATGTTAAATCTTAATATCAAAATCTTAATATCAAAGAAATACAAAAGAATGAACACTTTCCAGGCCAGTAGAAGGGTAAAACAATTATAAAGAGAACAGAAACCATAAATAGAGGGAAAAGAAGATTAAAAATGTGAAGTAATACAAAGCAAAGAAATAAGTGATGAGTCCAAAATTGTCAGTAATTTCAGCAAATTTACGTCATCACAGTTATAAATACATATAACGATTGTAAGATAGGATATTCAAATGCCACTCAATCCTCTCCGTAAGATTCCTCAGTATAAACCTGGGAATACAAATACAGTGACAGCAAGAATGGATTGTTTTGTGAACACTATACCCAATAAAGAGGGTATAACTACATTATTTTTGACACTTGGGCTTTGAGACAAATATTGAATGACTAGTGATAAAAAGGGTCATTATGAATAACAAAAGTAAATTTTCCCTAGAAAATTTAAGTCTCATTTATATGTCACTGGAATTACAAATATTTAAAATAGCCAGTTTCAAACAGAAGTGGACAAATATTAGTGAGGGAAATTAAAACACATTTTTCTCAGGGACATGTGGAATGAATCTAACCATTGGCCATATTTAAGTAATAAAATATCTCAACAGATTTTTAAAAATATCCCTGCATCCCACATGCTCTGAACATAGTGCAATAAAGTCAGACACTAATAATAAATGACTATGTTTAAGATCACCACATGTTTAAAATTAATAACTTATTTGAAGTAAGTCATGGATTAAAGAAGACAACCCAGTGGAAATTATAAACTATTAATGCTATACATCAAAATACGGGCTACAGCGTGAGCAGTATTTGGATAGTTTTAAAAATACATAGCACAGTGGAGGCGGGGCCCAAATGAGAACAAAGCGGAATAGACAGTTTACTATGGACTCCTGCCTGCTCTAAGGATCCACAAGGGAAGTCCCTAATGTGAAGAATCGACAGACACAACGAGGAATATGACAGGACAGCGTTCATGTGTATGCTTGTTTAGTTGTAGAAAGGTGAATGGAAGAACCCCCAACTGAATGCTGACAGCCATTGGGAAGGGGGAAAGAAAAGAGCCAATGGCGATTTTCATAACAGATTGTTTGGCTCTGCTGATATGCCCAAAACTATGTATGTTTTGTCTGTACAAATTAAGCCAGCCACGCCCAAAGTGAGTTCAACACATAAATATCTAACCTTCTGGTGAAGTTGGTTTACTTCCATTTCCTTTGTCCACAGCCTTCACTCTGGGCTTTGCTGGATCCTTTCTTTTCTCTAAATCTTTAACTGGAACAAAAGAAAGACAGTGGTGTTAATGTTTTAATTTGAAAAGAAAAGAAAATGCGGTGCATTTACCCAATGGAGTATTACTCAGCTATTAAAAACAATGACATCGTGAGCTTTGCTGGCAAATGGATGGAACTATCATCCTGAGTGAGGTAACCCAGACCCAGAAAGACTAATGTCCTCACTCATAAGTGACTGTTAGCTGTAAAGGAAAGGAAAGCCATGCTACAATCCACAGACTCAGGAGCAGAGTGACAGGAGGGCTTGAGGAGGAAATGTATGGGGATCTCCTTGGGAAGGGGAAGTAGACTAGGCATCCCTGGTGGACTTGGGATGTGGGGTGAGGATGGGAACAGGAGGGATCAGGGGAGGGAAGGATGAAGAGAGAGAGTACTGGGAGAGGCAAGTGGAATCTAGGGACAGCTCTTGGATGAGCTAGAAACCTAGAGCAATGGAAACTCCCAGGAACCTATGAGGGTAATCCTAGCTAAGACTTCTAGCAATAGGGGATACGGAGCCTGAACTGGCCATCTCCTGTACCCCGACAAGACTTCCAGTGGAGAGATTGGGAGACACCAACCCTCCACAAAACCTTAGACCTACAATTTGTCTTGCCTATAAGATGTACTGGGTAAAGATGGCAAAGAAATTATGGGAGTAATCAACCAATGACTGGCCCACCTTGAGACCCAGAGAGAGTCTCACCCATGAGGGCCAGGACCCAGAAGCAGAATACCCCAGAGACCTAGGATAGAACCAAATACTACTGAAAAAAAAAGTCAATGAAATGATTCCTGATGATATTCTGCTATACTCATAGATTGGTGTCTGTCCCAACTGCCATCAGAGAGGTTTTACCCAGAAACTGATGAAAACAGATGCAGAAACCCACAGCCAAACATTAGGCAGTTTGAGGAATCCTGTGGAAGAGGGGGATAAAAGCTTGTAGGAGCCAGTGGGGTCAAGGTCACCTCAAGAAAACCCATAGAGCTGCCCTAGCCCACCACCAGCTGCAACACTTGGGATAGCAGGCCCTGCACCTCAAGTGGGCAGCACAATAGAGTCAACCCCATTGGCAGAGATGTGGGTGAGCCAGCCTGATGTTGTGGGCATGGGAGAGCTGTCCCCATTACTCATCTGTCATGTGGGGGAATGGGCGGGAGAGAGCTGCCCTCCCCACTCCATCAATGCCATAGACAGGTGGGAGAGCTGCTCTGAGGTCATAAGAGAGGGAGAGCTGGTCCTGCCCCTGATCAGCTGCAGCACTTGGGAGAGTGGCCTCTACACTAGCCTGGGCAACACAGTAGAGGTGGCCCTGAAGGTGTAGGTGTAGGAGCACCTACCTTGAGGACATGAAAGGAAAACAGGCCATGTCCTATGCTCATGGCTGCAAGGGGTGAACTCACCAAGGCAATGCAGAAGAACTCACCCTTGTGGTGAGGACAAGGGAGGGGTGGCAGACTGACCAACCTTGAACAAACCCAGGTCCAGAACCAGAGTTATTTGTTAGCCCACCCCAACATCCACCCCATCTGTGATCTGCTGGAGGGACCTGTCCTGCAGATCCAAAGCTGCAGGATTTCCACAACACAGGGCAACAGCAGGATAACCAAGAGGAGTTCCAGTGAGGGCCCAGCACCAATAGTATAGCAGAAACCAGAGGCCCCAAACCAGACCAATGACTCTTTGCAATGAACACTTGCAAGTGAAGAAAAAGAAAAGAAGACAGCAAAGTAGACAGGGTCTAGTAGGGATAAGGAAGGCAATCAGTGGGAGTAGGGTAGGACATTAAAAGGTAATGGAATGAGAATATGACAAAAATTATGAACATGTATGAAAATGTCATAATGAAACTTATTATGTATAATCAATCTTTACTAATAAAAATGACAAAAATAGTTTTGATAGTTGTAGAGGCCCAAATTACTCAGGGTCAGAGTATCTGAGCTTGCTTTACCCAGCAGGGCTGCATAATGAATGATTAACCATGGGCGTGGTCACCAGGTGTTTGGAAGGGTCTACACTAGGCTGTACAGTGTGCTTTGATCTTGCAAGGATCTTTGATCTTGCTTTGCCTTGCCCCTTGGCATATTATATTAAAAAAAAAAAACTTTTCAATAAAGGATGAGGCTGTTGGGTATTGATCCAGGCCCTCCCGAAGCTGTCCTATGTTTCTGTCTTTCTTCTTGTCCGCTGGGTCTCTCTTTCTATCTGGTATTTTCTTATTCTTCTCTCTTCCTCCTAAGAACCCTAGAAAATGTGGGAAAGGTGGGAGCTGGACTCTCACAGTTTCCCACAGATAGTTAGATGGTAGTGCTTGTCACTTTAATGAGGCAATATTCAGAGGCTAAAAACTACCCCTACTCCTTTGGTACACTCATGGCCACCTGCATCATTAGCTTAATTTCCCACTGTGGTGATATTGTGTTCCCCAAAATATTGTGCACCCTAATAAACTTATCTGGGGTCATAGACAGAACAGTCACTAGATATAAAGGCTAGAAAATGGTGGCACTCACACCTTTAATACTAGCATTCCAGAGGTAGAAATCCCTCTGGATCTCTGTAAGTTCAAGGCCACATTGGAAATAACCAGGCATGGTGACACACGCCTTTAATCCCAAGAAGTGAGCCTTTAATCCCAGGAAGTGATGGCAGAAAGCAGAAAGATATATAAGGCGTGAAAACCAGGAACTAGAAGCATTTGGCTGGTTAAGCATTTAGGCTTTTAAGCAACAGTTCAGCTGAGATTCACTCTGGATAAGGACTCAGAGGTTTCCAGTCTGAGGAAACAGAATCAACTGAGGAACTGGCAAGGTGAGGTAGCTGTGGCTTGTTCTGCCTCTCTGATCTTCCAGCGTTCACCCCAATACCTGGCTCAGGTTTGATTTTATTAATAAGAACTTTTAAGATTCCTGCTACATCCCACTGTACTCTATGCTTGACACTCTGCCTGCCATTGCTTGGCTTCTAAAGTTTCCCAAGATTTCAAGGTCATCACCAAATGTCAAACTTCGGTACATATAAAATTCCCTGTGAAAATGCAAAAAAAAAAAAAAAAGTCAACGGCAAGATATGTCATTTAATTGTTTTACTTGAAGGAAGTGAGCAGATGTATTGGCAGGTCAGCTCCATAGGGGACATGATTTCTCCAGCCATCCTTGCCATCCTGCCCAGAAGATGGTCCCATCAGTCCTGTCTCAGTAGCACCCCTCCTCTGCCCTTCCACTGGCTTGTAAGCCTTTGCTAAAAGGATTCTAGATTTGTCATCTGCCCAGAGCTTATCACCTCAATTCTAGCAATCCTGTCTTTAAAACCCTCCTTGTCTTTCTGAACCAAGGAATTTCATTCCGAGCTAGGAATAATAATTAAAATTTTAAGATACTTTCTTCTTACTAGGTTCAATAATCAAATTTTATATCCATCTTTAGACCCCATTCTCTGAATTCTTAATCAGCATTCTGTCTCTTTAAAAAAATCTTTGTTCTCAGTTTTTGTAGATATAATTGCAATTTTTTTCCTATTCCACTACCCTATCTTTTATATTCTCATCTTTGGATTCCTTTTCTCCTTCCATTCCTGAAACATGACCTATACTAAAATTGCCTTGCATCTCTGCCTATAATTTTGTCATCCAACAATTTAAAATCTTATCCTTTATGGATTATTTCCAAATCTACATCTTTTACTCCACCCACACTTGGGCTATGACCCAGGCCACTTACATTTTCTAAAACAAAATGCATCTGTCGGTTTAATATGAGGGAAAAAACGTGTTAAGAAATGCTAGAGGTATAAAGAATTCCAGGAAATAGTGAGAATAGTTCAAACATGGGCATCTGCAGATCTGTTCCTGGAAGGGGAAGACTTCTGTACCACTGTTAAGATGGGCAGGCTGATTCAAGCAGAGGCCAGCGGAACATACTTCCAAGTAGAAACGTTGGTGGCTTATAAGTGTTCCAAAACAGACCACAGCACCAGCTTACATTTGAATTTTGAAAAACAAGTCTCAGTAGAAGTTGGGCCCGAAGGTCACACAGAAAGTACAATGAATGATGCTACCTTTATGTAGGAACAAAATCAGTTAGAGCCGGGCGTTGGTGGCGCACGCCTTTAATCCCAGCACTCGGGAGGCAGAGCCAGGCGGATCTCTGTGAGTTCGAGGCCAGCCTGGGCTACCAAGTGAGTTCCAGGAAAAGGCGCAAAGCTACACAGAGAAACCCTGTCTCGAAAAACCAAAAAAAAAAAAAAAATCAGTTAGAAACAAATTGTCCTGCCTGGTGTAGTGGCACACAGTCTCCTGCCTCCTAAATCGTTACAGAAGTACCGGAAATGACATCTCTTTTAAGGTCAGTGAGAAACAGGAAATGAGAGAAGGAGAAGTGGTCCGTTTCTTTTGAGTGTCAAAATTACAATCCTGTAATCCCAGGATTGGAGATTAAAAAAAAAAAAAAAAAAAAGCAGGAGGCTCACAACTTCCAGGACAGCCTAGGCTACATTGTAGGTTCCAGGCTAGCCTGATCTACAACACAAGACCCTGTCTCAAAAGAAGAAAAAAAAATAGGGAGGGAAGAGGAGAGAGATGGAGGAGAGGGAAGGAAGGAGGGAAAGGGGGAACGGGCAGAGAGGATAAAGGCCCCACAACAAAACGGTACTGTAGTAATCAATTCACCAGCACAAGCGTTCTCTCTGCTCTTAAGGTCCAAACAATTGTTTACGCATCAAAAAGTTTTGTTCAAAAAGAATCCAGATCTCCCAAGACTTTATCATGACCACCACTTTCCAGCATGTAACCATGGAAGTTTTCAAGGGAGGAAAACCAAACTAGATTTAGCTCCATCGCATAAGGGAGCAAGAATGTCAGCGAAATACAAAAGGGGAAAGAAGGTCCTGCAAACAAATTACTTCTACATGAGCAGAACAAATGCCCCCATATCTCACCCGTGACAGTAAGAGCTAAATCACAGAATGCACTCCTACAGTTCGTCTACAAGAAGGCTGGCGGGCCACAGCGACTGGCCCCCAGAGAGGAGCAAGCGGAACACAAACAGCTTTTCTTCACGTGCTCTGAGGGAGAAGCCAATGGGGAAGCTTCCCAGGGCCCCGGGGTTTCCTCTACTGTTCAGCAGGAGCAATTCTTGAAATTATCAATCACAAAGCTTTGACACTCAAAAGCAATGGACCGCTTCTGCCCCTCTCATTTCCCGTTTCTCATCAACCTTAAGGGACATCATTTCCGGTACTTCTGTAACAATTTAGGATGCGGGAGGCTGGAGTGCCATCACGAGGGAGGCAGGACTGACTTAAACTGAAAACCTCTTGATAGCTTTCGGACTATGGGAGAATCTCAAACAGTGTAACATGTCATCTGAACCTGAGGACAGGTAGACTCACTAAATGTCTTTGTTCGGAAGTCAAAAAGGCAAAAAAAATCTCAAAAGCCTCCCTCACACATCTAGTATTTTAAGCCGAGAGCCCCCGGTGGTACTTAAAGACTGTCAATACTCACTTCTGAACTGGCCTTGAGCCGGCTTGCTCTCTTTGTCTTTATTGTAGGCAATAAGTTGAACTGTGTAATTCTGCTCTGGCAGAAGGCCTTGAATGATCGCTTTTGTTGCGGAGTTCTGCAGGTTCAGCTGGTTGGTTTTTCCCCCTGTAATAAAACAGAAAGGTAAGTCCATTCGAAGCTGTAAGGAACTGCATGCTCTGAGAACTTTCATTAACCACAATTCAAGACTTTTAAAAGGCAAAGGCACTACATTTTTTTAAAATTTTGGTTGTATATATTTACAGTGCACAACACACTTTGATAGGTATCAGACGTAGGTAACGCCACTTGAAATACACACACCTAATATATGCGTGCCCAGAGCTTAACCGGAACGTAATTTTCATTCTCATGTTCAGCATATCCTTTCTGCTTCAGATAACAAATGGTTGCCCAGGTTAGATTAAAAAAAAAAACCCAGTTACAAAAGACTTTCATCCTAGCACTCTATCACGTTGATTATCTAAGGAAAACCACAGTATAAGATTAGAAAGCAGATGCTCAACATCAGCTAGTCTTCAAAGAGAAGAGGAACGCCTCTTGAAAGTGCAGGGCGGGCAGGGGGATGGACATGGACAGGGCACAAGGAGCTGGCTGAATACTGTTAGCCATGCTGATATTGTTTGCCTCTGCTCCCTGGAGTAATACAAAGCATCCTTGAATCATAAACAACTTAATTATCTTAAATCTGGCCATCACTGCCTCAAGGTGCTGAGGGAAGTACTTATTGCCTGGCTACTTAAGTCAGATTGATTCATTAAAAAAAAAATTTCAAAGTGCCCATCAAACTATACAGACATCTAACACTTTCTTTAAAATGCTTTTGGTTAAATACTGAGTGTCTATACAAAGCTTCAAAACACCTTTTTTTTTTCCCTAGAATTTCTGGCAGTAATGAATCTGAAATGAAGGGGAAATTAATTCAAAACTTCTGTCCCTCTAACAGCCCTCAGAAAGGTATAAATTAATCAAATGTAGCATATATTATTTTTAAATTTTTATTGAATTCCAATAAAATTAATATCTGGATCTGAAATGGTTTTTGCTATTATCCATGCTGCCTGCTGCTGAAGGACAAAACTGAGTTTTCTCTTACCAAAGCCAATTCCTTAAGTGTTCCAGATGTTAAGTTGTTTTGTTTCACAAACCCTTATCATTTGAAACTCATCTGTTAGAGAATATTATTTTAAGGTGTGTTACTTTTGTTCATGGTATATTGTTTAACTCTGTGAAGCTGTGTTACTGTCCCTGTCTAAAACACCTGATGGTCTAATAAAGAACTGAATGGCCGATAGCGAGGCAGGAGAAAGGATAGGTGGGGCTGGCAGACAGAGAGGACATACAGAAGGAGGAAATCTGGGAGGAAAAAAGATCAAAGAAGGAACTAGGAAGAAGGAGGACTTCAGGGTCCAGCCACCCAGTGACACAGCCAGACACAGAGTAAGAAGAAATGTTATGCAGGAATAGAGAAAGAAAAAAGCCACTGAGGCCAAAGGTAGACAGGCTAATTTAAGTTAAGGAAAGCTGGCTAGAAATAAGCCAAGCTAAGGCCAGGCATTTTAAATTAAGAATAAACCTCTGTATGTGATTTATTTGGGAGCTGGGTGGCAGGCCCCTCAAAAGAGCAAAAACCACTAACAACATTTTGACTATAAGTTATCTCATCTGTCTTTATGCCTCTGGGTTTTTCTCCTTCTCTTACTTCTGTAAATCTTACTCTTACTCAGTGGCTCGCTGTGTAGCTGGGGAGCTGGCCCCTAGAGTCCTCCTCCTTATCTGGCTACTTCTTTTTTTCCTCCCAGTTTTCTCCTTCTATATATTCTCTTTGCCTGCCAGCCCCACCTATCCTTTCTCCTGCTTCACTATTGGCTGTTCAGTTCTTTATTAGACCACCAGGCACTTTAGGCAGGCACAGTAACACAGCTTCACAGAGTTAAACAAATGCAACATAAACAAAAGTAACACACCTTAAAATAATATTCTACAACATGTAACTGCTATTAGTACCCTGAAGAACACCATGGAGCATTCTTTGGAAAAGATTGGCATAAAAAGACTTGGACAGTGGTTCACAGTGCTAAAATGTCCATGAATGTTTTGTAGTTAAATGTATTTATTAAACTTCTTTATTTGCTGTGTTTAATCAAGTAGATTCTTGTGTATCTAAATGGACTGGTTGGGTTTGGCCACTGTAACAAGAACAGTGGATAAATAAACCTAATATTCATTAAGAAATATTGTAACTCACAATTTTTATCATTAGAGATATTTAAACAGAAGTTAGGCATCTAGCTTTTGAGCACACTGTCTCGGGGGTATTGGAGGATCATGTTGAGGTTTGGCTCATAAGGCACTTGAGTCAGTTCTAAGATCTGTGATTCCTCAGTGATGTATGTTTGGGTGGGGTGCTTAAAAAGTTAGTATAATTAGCAATTAATCTATAAAAATTAAAGTACTGACTAAGAATGTATTTTCAAGACCTGACCTAGGGAATCCCTCAATTCTTTAAGTTAATAACTTGGGATGAGTCTATAATGCTTAATATTAGTGACCAAGCTAGAAACTAGGTGTTTTATGTACCTATATTTTTTTGAGAATTCTAAATCAAATAATAGGTAAAAGATTACACACTTGTGAACACAAAATCAGTTGAGAAATAGTCTTTAACAGAAAGAAGTCCAGCTTTATATACTCATCTTCATCACCTATTTGAATTCTATTTATAAAAACTTGTATTAGCTGGGCAGTGGTGGCGCATGCCTTTAATCCCAGCACTCAGGAGGCAGAGCCAGGCAGATCTCTGTGAGTTTGAGGCCAGCCTGATCTATAGCATGAGATCCAGGACAGGCAACAAAGCTACACAGAGAAACCCTGTCTTGAAAAAAACAAACAAACAAAAATAGGTGTTGGGGGTTTAGCTCAGTGGTAGTGCACTAGCCTAGCAAGTGCAAGGCCCTGGTTTTGGTCCTCAGCTCAAAAAAAAAAATGTATTACAGGTGTCATGGTTAATCATTGTCAAGATGACTAGATCACAAAAGAGCTAGGTGAGGTGCAGCTCTGTAGACATCTGTGCAGATATATCTCTAGACAATTAACTGAGTAGGAAAAAAAACTTTAAATATGGGCAGGAGCATTCTATGAGCTGGGGATCCAGGTCAGAATAAAAGGAGAAAAAAAGAGAAAGCAGCTGCGTGGCAACATTGTCTTTCTCTCCCACTCTGCTTCCAGGTCAGCTGTGAAGCAAACAGTTCTCCTTTGCCGCACATGCTCACTGCGGGGATGGACAAAGTAACCACGGACTCAACCTCCGAAACCAGGAGACAAAATAAACCTTTTCTCCCTTGAATTGCTTGTGTCTGGCATTCTATCACAGTAGCGAGTAACTGATCTTTTGAGGTCATGATTTACCAAATAGTTATTGTGTACTTGTGTGTGAGGATGGGAGCTGAGAGGCATCCTGAAGAGCATCCCTGTGGTAACAGTCCCTTAGCAATCACTCTATGGCACCCCTGCTCTACGTGTGTTCTTTACTTCCATTGGTCATCACAATCAGTACTTCCCAAACTCCAATTTTACAGGAATTCCTTTGGTATGTTTTTACAGTTCAGACTGATTCAGAAGTATGAGGCTGGGATCTCATATTGTGTATTTTAAATAAGCTTCTGGAAAATGCCATGTGCATGCTCAAGAAGCTTTCATGGGAAGGGTGGTAATTGTTTCATACATTCTACAGAAAAAGAAACTGAGGCCCTAAGAGGCTAAATAACCTGCCCAGACCTCATTACTTGTATCAGAAGTAGAATTAGTGCTCAAGAAATCCAGTGTTGATTCTGCGTCTCCATGACAACCATTCAATTCCCCTACATGCCCTGCCTTGATTAACTTTATCTGTGTAGTAGAAATATAAAACATGTGAATGAAAATTTCACCCACAATTTTATACCACACCTTTATGTAATGACCAATAAATCTATTCAATTTGTGTTTCACTTGTTACAGTTTATTTTCACAATGTCTAGTTGACATTTTGATGTGTAATTGCCAAGTATCATTTTATAAAGTTCACTAATTATAACTTATTCCAACAGGCACAACTATTGTACACTCAGGAATATTGTATCTTTACAGCATCCATGGATCAAAAGTATTTATTATATATTAAAACATGAGTAGTAGGGGTTTTTGATATTCTGGAAATTTTGGCATAAGGAGAATCAATCACGGTTGAGCCCAAGAGTCAGACCTTACACTTTGGGAAACATTATTTCCTCGATGAGAAGAGAATTTATCAAGTTCAAAAATTAAATTAAACCAAGTCTTTCACACAATCCTAAAGCAACGTTCAGCACTACATATTTTTAACCATCCATGTGTAAAAAGTTCCTAAAGCTCCAGATAATATAGTAGAGTGTCTTTACCTGAAGCTGGAGCCACAAGCAGTTTGTAGCCACCAAATTTCCCTCTTGGAGCTTTCCATGAAATCTGTATACTGTCATGGGATATTACATTGTATCTTAACCTTGTGGGTGGAGCCACTGAAAAGGAAAAACAAAATGGCTTAAACACAAGAACAATTAAATTGAAAAGTCAAAGCAGCATGACCAAACTATACAAGAGTTCATCAGCCTTGAAAGGTGTTCTTTCTACAACCCCAGTCATGAATCAATCAGTGTACAAGATAAGACAGATTCGAGAGTGTGCTTTCCTCCCAAGGGACACCCATTTGTCAGACAGCACCAACCTGAGACAGTCAGTCTTGCAAACTGATTTCATCATGTATCAAGGATGTATTTTCCTACTTGGGACATGAAAACTTCTCTATCTTACTGGGATCATCAAATGTATGAACTTCAAGTTTTCCACTGCGGCAATCAAATGTTTTGGATGATATAGTTGAGGAAACTATTTGAGGCATATTACAGTAATACAATATTCATTCTAAAACATTTGAGAGGGGCTAGAGACATGGCTCAGCGGTTAAGAGTCGGTCGGCACTGCTTTTGCAGATGACCCAAGTTCAGTTCCCACCTGTGTCGGGTGACTCACAACCACCTATAACTCCAGCTCCAGGGGATCTGAAGGCATCTTTTGACCTTGACAGGAACTTGCACTCATGTGCACACACACAAAAAAAAAAAAATTTAAATAATAAATAAATAAAATATTAGAGATAGTGATCATAAATTCAGGGTCAATGCAAGATAATTGTGTTTTTTAAGCTCTGATCTACTCTTCGGGAGAAGCTGGTTTGTGCAGATCAGGTGTATTGCACATGATAATGATTCAGGCCACAGTATTTGATCTTTTGAAACTTCACAAAAGGGTTCAGATCTCTTTACTTTCATGTAAGTCATTAAAACTTCAAAATATATTTCAGAACCTTCTGCAAATGCCCCAGGGTTTCAAAAGAAGTCCTTTGGTGCAGACATTTTTACTCTATAATATCTAAATAAAGTTATTCATTGGCAGAATGTCAGGACTCATGACCCACTTTGTGCCAGTCTTCTTTTCTCTACTTTGGGACCCAGCATTGAGGAAGGAAACAGACATTCATAAAAGGCATGAGGCATAATATGAGCTCGGACATGAGTTTGATTTCCAATTCTGTCATTGATCAGCTAAATGGCCTGAATCTGGTGGTCAATTCTTCCAAAGTCAGTTTCTTTACACTTAGAAAAAGTGATGCTTTCTACAAAGCCTAGATCATAACTTTAAATAGATTAATTGATATAGTACAATAGATGGCCAACAAAAATTTCTTCCCCTTCCTCTCCCTTTAGTTAATGATGGAGTTTAAAAACTCATTTAAATGCCCACAAAAATATGTCACTAGGCTGACTTTAGGATAAAGGAACCAAGGAATAGCTGCTGAAAACCTTATTCAAGTTCACACACTGGGAAAGGACAGTCTCTGGCCAAGTGAAATCTATGCACTGTTTCTTGGTTTTAAAAAAAAAAAAAAAAAAAAACACCCTGCACTAAGCTAGATAAACAAAGAACTTACTACTTGTCCTGGTCAGTTTTTTTATTTACTTGATACAAGCTAGAGTCATTTAGGAAGGGGGGATTCTCAATTGAGAAAATACCTTCATGAGACTGGCCTATAGGAAGGTCTATCTGGCATTTTCTTGATCAATGATTGATATGAAAGGGCCCAACTCACTGTGTACCACCCATGAGCTTGTAGTCATGAGTTCTATAAGAAAGCAGGCTAAGCAAGCCATAAGGAGCAAGCCAGTAAGCAGCATCCCTCCATGGCTTCTGCTTTAGTTCCTCCTTTAGTGTGGTGATATTTTGTTGTACTCTAATAAAATTTGCCTGAAGATCAGATGACAGAACTAGCCACTAGATTAAACACAGAGGTCAGGAAGTGGCGGCACACACCCTTATTCCTAGCACTCAGGAGGCAGAGATCCAGGATCTCTGTGAGTTCAAAGCCACCCTGGACTACATGAGATTAATCCAGTCTAGGAGAGAAACAGAGCCAGGCAGTGGTGGCACACACCTTTAACCCTAGTACTTGGGAGTCACACCCCTTTAATCCCAGAACTTGAGATCTCATGCCTTTGCTACCAGTGTTCGGGAAGCACATAGGCCATTAATCCCAACACTAGGAAGGTTGAGATAGGAAGTGAAATGGCTGAGCAGAGAAAGGCATATAAGGTGTGAAGAGACAGGAACTAGAGAGCCTTTCGGCTGAGGACTCAGAGACATTCGGTCTAAGGATTCGGAGAGACAGGATTGGCTGAGAAGTTTGCAAGGTGAGAAGTGGCTATGGCTTGTTTCCACTGATCTTTCAGCATTTACCCCAATATCTGGCTCCAGGTTTTTATTATAATACCATTTTGGATTCGTGCAACACTCTGGTACCTGCCCTGACTTCCCTCAGTGATGGAGGCACGACCCGAGAGTTCTAAGCTGAAATGAACCCTTTCCTCTCCAAGTTGCTTTTGGCTGTGGTGTTTACCACAGCAATAGAAACCCAAACTGAGACACTTATCTTAACTATCCAGACATGTGAAATCAGTGAGCCCTGACAGGATCCTGCTCAAGAACAATATCTCTTTAGACTTGCCCTTAACCATGTGTAAGTAGAGAAGGCCATTCCCAGCACAACAAAAGCATTAGATTTATAGTTTCAACTTGATACAATGGGAAAAAAAGAGTTTACATTTTTCTGGCTAATGGAAAAATACAAATTTCTCACAAGAACAACTATTTTAGTGCCCAGCATTTTAATGAACAAAGAAGGTATGTTTTTCCTAAGTCTTCAACTCAAAAGCAAAAATCTCTGTGTAGCTGCATTTTTATTACCTGTGGGAAACATTACAAATATGAATTAAAAATATGAGAAAGCCTTGCTGAGTTCAATCACATCAGTGGGTTGGCATTTATCACTAACAAGCTTTCGCATGAATGCACTGGTGAGGACAACCTGACCTACCTGGGACCCATGAAATAAGAAAGGACAGCCACAGACAGAGGCTTTGATCTAAGCCAACTCTAAGAGATGCAGGGGACTCGGCTGGCATGCCAGGTGTGCTGAAATCTCAAGGAGAGCCAAGATGCTAATAGCGCTCAGGATTGCTAGGCTAGACAGTAGACATCTGCAGAAGATTTCCTGCATAGGCCACTATTCTTTGAATGCTGTGTGAGTCCATGGGCCTCAGCATCTCTTTAGACAACAGCTAACTTTCTAAGCTGCCAGCAGAAAACAATGGAAACAGCCTGGGCTGTTTCCATTTATGAAATGCAGATGGTCATCTAGAACCCAAAGCGACATATCTTCCATTGACCTCAAGGGCACAAAGTGTGAGGCAAGTGACACAGTGAAGTCCAGCCAAGGTCAACTCTTTAACTTACAAATAGATCATATGACCACCATCCCATGATGACCGTGAAACGCCAGATCACATCTAATGCCAACAGAAGCATAAATATTCTGACAATCACTAAGACATGAAGCACACACTTTTGCCTTTGGGGAGAAACACCATGCAAAGACTAAATGCTAATTAAGAAGCAGTTCTAGATTTCAAAGTCAGCTCCCTCCTACCCCCACCCCCTGCCTTTGGAAGGCACTGGGACTTGAGCCAAAGCAAGGGCAAGCAAAATTGACAGAAACTCTGTGAAGAGTCATAGAAAAATAATTGCCCTTATCTCACACAGCAAGAATCTTTGTGTGGATTTTTTTTTCCCTCTGCAAGCACAAAGGATGTGCTTTCTATTTCATATATGCTGTCCTTAACTTTCAGCAAACGCTTGAGTGAGCTTCATTAAAAAGTTCATCTGTGTCAGTTCAAATACTAATCTTCCCAAAAAGACAAAATCAAGTGTAAAGTTTTGTTTGGGGCACACACTGGGAGCGCAGAGGAAGCCAACAAACTCTTCCATGATGACATGAGATTAGGCTCAATAGAAAATACTTGTGTGTACATGAACGTCACCCCAAAGGGGAATGAGGAGGGCTATCCACTTTTATCTTCTCTTTACTGAGGCTTGTTACTAAAAGCATGGAGGGCTTTGTCCTGCTGTGTTGCTCTGTGCTTTGTTTGAAGGGAACAGTTTGGCCATTTTTCCATAGGAATCTATGGGAGGAAAGGCATTTTTATATTATTCCATAATCTACCCGCTTATTCAATGGATAATTTTCTGCTGTTTCTTCTCTTTCTTCTCACAGGACTCTCCTCACCTCTGTCTCTCTCTCTCTCTCTCTCTCTCTCTCTCTCTCTCTCTCTCTCTCTCTCTCTCTCTCTGTTTCTCTGTCTGTCTCTCTGCCTCTGTCTCTCTCTGTCTCTCTGTCTCTGTCTCTGTCTCTCTCTCTCTCTCTACTCCCCTCTTTCTCAACTCAGTTGCAATATGGCTGTTTTGACAAGTGATGATTTATGCAAGATTTATGGCTAATGATATATTTTCATCAGTTGTTTCTAACACTGTATTTTACACTGGGAAGCAGCCACAGATATTGTGTGTGTGTGTGTGTGTGTGTGTGTGTGTGTGTGTGTGTGTGTGTGTGTGTGTCAATGCCCAGGACCACACCCCATCTTCTTACCTAACAGAACTCTGGTTTTCTTCCACAGAGCACCATCACCCCTCCCACTGAACGAGATAAACTGTCAATCAGCCGCACTCCCCAGGCTTAGAAATGCAAGAGCACCTGAAGGCAGGTCAAGCAGGCTTCCCCTAGGAATCCAAAACTTTCCCCAGGAGTCCAGTGAGGAAAGGAAGGACAGTAGCCTACTGGTTTCATCTCAGTGGCACGATTGATAGGAAAAGATAGCTGGTCCCTAAGTGAGGCATTCCTAGATTTCAGCAATTCTCTCTTCCAAGCTTGAGAGTCTAACTTCTATTTTGCTTAAATGAGCTACCATGTTATCTACTAGTAAATAAATTTGAAATTGGCCAAAGAAAAATTAAATTTTTTGCAATCAAAAATATCATCTGATAGAGATACTGCAAGTAGAATTCATAAGTGAATAGTTTTCTCTTAAAACATAGTTTAGAGGCATTCATGGTGTGACACATGACTTAATTCCTAGCCCTTGTGAAGCTAAGGTGGGAGAATTATGGGGTCTAGGCCAACCTGGGTGACATAACAAGATCCTGTCTCAAAAACATAATTTATGATGCTAAATTGATGAGATAACATGATTTTTATTCTTTAAAAAACAACTTAAAAAGTGGAGAAGTATTTTGGCTGTTTTTCTAAAATATCTGAAAAAATTCAAATTTTCTTATGTCATTTATTGTTTTCCATTAAATGTATCACCCATTACTATTGTTTTATGTATAGGGATAATTAAATTTTGAGGAACATTTCACTGTGGAACATGCTAGTAGTTCTTTTTAACCTCACTTATAATACAATATGTTATAATTTCATGGTCCATTATAAAGATGATGAAGACAACAATATGGCAAATATTTTCAATTCCCAAATATGTTAGACTACTCATAACACAAAAAAAGTATGTGCTCATGAGCTAATGTGGGGGTCTCCATAAAGCTCTATCAGGCCTCCATGAGAAATCGTCCATTTAATATGCCTTGAAGGATTTGTTTTATTTTGAGATAGGGTCTTACATAGCACAAGACTGCAGGTCAAGATGATGAATTCTTGATCCTCCTGCCTCCACGTACCCTCCCATATCCCTTTTAATATCAACTGTATCAGTTCCCTGTTACTGCTGCAAACTGCATGAATGTACGGGCTGAAAATAACAAGGCAGGCATTACAAATGCCACCGCGTCCAGCCTTGCCTTGGAACTTTAAGTGGCAGTTAGTTGACCTCCATGAGTCTTTCTTTTAACCATCCTAAGCAAATATTGCTAGAAAGCAGTGCATAATTACTGTGAAATTCTGACAAAGTGTGAATACCACCCTTCTATCATTACAAGGTAAGCAGACATCCTAATTCCCATTTGCATGTAACTCGTTCATGAGTTCTGGAAATCAGGAAGTGAACACATCTGTGGTACATTATTTTGACCACAGTGACTATCTCTCCTATTTTGTTCCAAGCCAGTTTCACAATGTCTACATGGCTTTTCAGGGTCATATCAAAAAAAAAAAAAAGAATGACCAACTCATAGGCGCTCACTACAATATAGCTCATAAAAATATAAAATCAATACAGTAAAGCGATTTGTATGTTTTTTTTCCTTGCTCAAACTCAAGCATGTAACCGAGCGGAAATAATACAAGCTTTCCGGAAGTTCTCGTGTATTTTCAGACACCAGAGCCAGTGACATCTAACATTTTTCTAACTTGGACTGCTTAGCATGCAGCCACAGTCTTCCATCCCTCACTTCCAGACACTGCAGTTCCCTGACTCTTCTTATAGTTTCCTTGATCTCCTCCTCTTCCTCTTCCTCTTCTTCTTTCTTCTTCCTTGGATGCTTTCGATCAGCCATTTTTTCTCTACTGAACTCTTGTCTGAGAGTGTTGTGCAGGCCTCATCGCCATCCTTGCATGGAGCTAGCCCTCTCTAACAACACCTTTAGCGCCCCAAAGCTCTCTAGTCCTAATTGCAAAGTACAATACAACTCAATACAAACTCTTTTGTCCTAATCTTTTCCCTATAAACTCCATCAGCTGCACACCTACCAAACCCACCTGCATGTCTCCCCAAACCCTAAAGCCCCACATATTTGTCTAAGGCTAAACTTGGTATCTTCCACTTACCATTCCTCCTTCGTCTATTCTGGCCAACCAATGCCTTCTAAGACTGAAACCTTCTCTCGTAGCAGAGACACAGAGCACTGCTTTTAGTGAACTCTGGTGACCAAACAGTTGGGGTGCAAACATATAGAAGTAATAACAACACAAGGGACAGAACCAAATGTCCCCTCCTCTCAAGTCTCAGTCTAGGAGCCTCAGAGTCATCTCTTACATTCCCTCTCTTCTGCCTGCCTGCACACCTAATCAGCAAACACGCTGCATCTCTTCTCCCTCTCATTCCTGCATCCACACTTTTCTCCCCAGCCACGTTGCCTCCTTCAGCCATCAATGCTCAGTCTATGAACCATTTGGTATTTTAGCAACCTGACAGCCCTGCCTGTGCCTGAAACATAATGAGGCATGAGCACAGGTTGTGTTGTTCTCAATATTACCATCTCTGCAAAATAAAATTATCTGAAAATTAGCAACAGTTCAAATGTCCATTTAGTCTCCAGCTTTTGCTTTTTGCCACAGCCCCATGGGATATGCACTGTGATTATCTGTTAGTACATCTATCTACCTAGTGGCCAGTATACTTCTTGATGAGGAAAAAACAAAACAAAACAAAACAAAACAAAAAGCCTTACTCAGCTTCTCAGCTTAGTTCTTGAACCACAGACACACAAAGTGTGCCCCTCAACTGTTCATTTGAGACAGACTCTGGCTGACAAGGTGAAACTGGTAGTGCACCTTTGAAGATATTGCATAGAGATGTCTGCAATCAGTTATTCCAATCCACAAATGACGGTTCTCAATTAATCCAGACTGAGGTGGCACGGCTGAATATTTTAATGACTCATTCTGTTCCTAAGGACCTGTGTCTTGCATCATAGAGTTCAGGGAGTAAGGTGCCTCTAAAAACATTCTTTCACCAATGTAAATAAGATGAGCAGACTCTGCCTCCTTAACTGCTCACTATGTGTTCAATGAAGTGGTTGAAAATATGGCCATCAGTCCCAGGTGCACAACAACTATTTGAACTTGCAAGAAGTCAAGTTCCATGCCTTTTTAAACAGGAGTGCCTTGCTTTGAAGAAGCAGGATGTGGTGGTTCGTTCATTTGGCTTTTGCAGTCCCCAGTTCCAGATATGAGACACTAACATTCCTAAAATCAGCTCGCCACGTCTGTACTTTCTGCTCTAGTGATATTTCAACAGCAGCAGTCATATTTCTGTCTTATCATGCATTTGTCTAGTTATAGTGGTGTGTGGACACACTGTGTGTGATATGCACTGACTTCATGGATAGCACAATCCTATGTAGAAGGCCAGACAGTAGCTATGTTTGGCTTTGAAGAGTCACAGTCTCGTCACGACTACTGTCTTCTGCCACTGTAGCATAAAAGCAGCCACCCGCAATCTGTAAACAAATCCGTGTGTAATAAAAGTTTATCCAAACAGACAGTGGGCCAGATTAAGCCCATGGATGGTAGTTTGTCAACTACAGACTTATAAGAAAGAGGTTTAAAACAGTGCAGACCTTGCTAATGCAAAGAGTAGTTTCACAAACTCTTTTTTCCAGAGTCAAAATAAAGTCACATATCTCTGGCAACCTCTACTAGACGCTTAACAATCTTAAACTGTGCTCAGTTTTAAGAAAAGGACTTTAAAAAAAGGAAGCAAGTTTAAAGTGATATAAATATACTATAGGTCCCAGGTATGACAGCATACAACTTTAAGCTCAGCACTCAGAAGACAGAGGAAGGTGGGTCTTTGTAAGTTCTAGGCCAGCATGGTCTACATAGAGAGTTCAAGGCCAGACAAGGATACACAGGGAGACTGAGTCTCCAAAAAATAAAATAAAATAAACGTATTATAGACTCTTATAAGAAATAAGACAGGAATAAGATACACATGCATATATGCTGTTGCTATTTATTAACATATCTGATCTGGCAACACACAGACTTGGTTTTCACAGATTGAACTCTGATAGCTTTTCAGCACCCTCTTTAATCAACTCCTCCAAAATGACTATGCCCAGTTTCTGGTGACATAGTTACCCTGTAAGTGGTGTGTTCCATTGCTACAGTTGATAAAATAAATAAAAGCTAATGGATTTCCTGTCTGGAAACACTGTTGTACCAACCAAAGATTGTGAGAATGAAGACCCCAAAAGACTAGACTCCCAGGTTTTTCAATTACCTTGACCCCGGACGATGGTGCAGAAATAAGCAACCGCCAAAAAAGCCAGAATCAGCCAGTACCGCATCTCGCGCTGAAAAATCTTCATTTTTTTTTTTATCTTTGACCTTTTACATGAGGTGCAACAGCTGCCTGGAAACAGAGAGAGGGTGGAAAATCAGTATATGCTGTCATCCAGGAGAAGCACAAGGACCACCGTGGTGTAGAGCTGTCAGGAAGAATTAACTCCCTACAGCGTTGGGGACTTCCTTCTCAAATACGAACTGCAGAAGAAAGTTCTTTTCCTCTGGAAAAATCTGTATTGTGGACAATTGGGAGAGCTGGGTGTGGTGACACACACCTTTAATTCCAGGACTCAGGAGGCAAAGGCAGGTGCATCTCTATAGGTTCAAGGATAGCCTGGTCTACATAGTGAGTTCTGGACCAAACAGAGATACACAGTGAGACCCTGCCTTAAAAAAAAAAAGAGGAGGCATTAAGATTGTAAGAACCAGTGATGGATGACTCCAAGCAGATAACGTCTTCAAGACACAACATACTAAAGCACATATGAACTCTCACAGAGAATATAGCAACATGTACAAGGCCTGCCCAGGTTCAAGCCAGATGGAGTCGCGGCTCTCAGAGGGGCTGGTGGACACAGAGTCCTTCCCATTACCAAGAAGCTATCTGTTATTGACACCTGCTGACTAAGGAAAGTCAGTTTTCTCCAGTGGAGTTTCAGGGCAGGTCCCATGCCCAGAAGTAGTCGGCCAACACAAAAAGGACCTCAAACTGCTATTTTTGTAGACGTTTTGCTTCCTATTGCTTTGGGTACTTCTTGTCTTTTCAATCTTTTGCTTTTGTTTATTTTGATTTTTGTTTTTGTGGAGGCGTGTGTGTGTGTGTGTGTGTGTGTGTGTGTGTGTGTGTGTGTGTCTGTGTCTGTGTCTATGTGTCTGTGAGTATGTGTCTGTGTGTGTGTGTGTATGAGTGTGTGTCTGTGTGTGTGTTTGTGTCTATGTGTGTGTGTGTCTGTGTGTGTGTCTATGTGCATGTGTCTGTGTGTGTGTCTGTATGTGTGTCTGTATGTGTGTCTCTGTGTGTGTCTGTGTGTGTCTCTGTGTGTGTGTGTTGGCTTTTGTTGTTCTGTCTTTGTTTTTTGTAAAGAGAGAAAGAGGAAAAGAACATAAAGTTTGGTGGGGAGGGAGGTGGAGAGGGAGGTGGGAAGGGAGGTGGGGAGGACCTGGGATGAATTGGGAGAAGGTAAAAAAATGATTAAAATATATTTTATGAACAAGACAAAAACTTTTTTCAATAAAATAAAACTTTAAAAAAAGGAAGAGGATAGGGGGCATTAGAACAGGGCGAGATATTTAGGCTGGACTGTGAGTCTCTTCTGTAAGGACGAATATAAACTGAACAGTCTGCTTGAAACTGTCTTTTCCAGTTGTGTGTCTGTCCTCTACCTATCACGCTAAGGTGAAACCTCGCCTGCCGCCTTACGTTACTCACAGGCCACGAATGAGTACAGCCTTTATACTGGTAATCAAAGAGAGCTTGCTAGTGTGAAGTCATTGCTCCATTTTCTCCTCACAGGTTGAATAATCTCCAATCCTTTGATCTTTTCTCACGGCTCTTTTTGTTTCTGATATATATGAATCAGAAACTCTTCCAGATATATTTCTTTTAATGTTAGTGAAAGATGAGGAACAAGAACAGAGTGAGAAAGGAATGTAGAGACAGGAAGACGACAGGAAAAATAAAGGGCAGAAAAAAATAGAGAGAAGGGATGGAGGGAGGGGAGAAAGGAACTATGCTTGGTATTAATAGAAAAGGTCAGTCTGCTGACCACAATCCTATTTTAAATCATTACATTGGAGAAGTTCTGAATTCTTAGAAATTAAGGCGACATTTCCATAGCCATTGGTAAGATGTCTATGCTCCTATAATAACCCCCCTATGCTCCTGGAAGTAGCCATAATTAAACTCATTGTTTAAATATTCATATGACAGGAATGTAGAAGGAGATTGATTGGGTAGAAGAAGGTGATCAGTTAGAGTGTTGAAGGGATAAGAGAGCATAATGGGGATATAAATGTGATGGAAATAGGTACAGTTATGAAAACTTCCTAACAAAATCTTTTTGTATGTAATTTAAATGTACTTTTAAAAACTATAAGAAGATGTCTCAAAAGCCTTCTCCTACTGGACATCTTCAATCATCTATCCACTCACTTATTCCCTCCTCCATTTATTATATAAAATTGTTCTTCATAAGAGCAACTTAACAATATCATAGAGTATCTGATACATGAATATATAGCCGGGCGGTAGTGGTGCACACCTTTAATCCCAGCACTTGGGAGGCAGAGGTAGGCGGGTCTCTGTGAGTTCAAGGACAGCCTGGTCTACATAGCAAACTCCAGAACAGGCTCCAAAGCTACACAGAGAAACCCTTCATGTCAATGTGCTTATCCCTTAAAATATCCCTCCTTGCTGGTCCTATTTTCTGGCTACATCTCTAATTTGGTGATAAAAATATCCTGACCAAAAGCAGTTTAGGAAGAAAGAGTTTATTTAGCTTACAGTTCTGGGTTACAGTTGAGCATTTGGAGGCAGGTCTAGGCAGGAACTCAGGCAGCTAATTCACATCATTTCCTCACCTTAGAGCAGAGAGAAAAGGATGCACTCTTGCTGCCTGCGTGCTCTTGTCTACCTTTCTCCTGCCCTGTCTAGCTGAGGACCTCTGTCTGCCTAGAGAACATTGATGCCCACAAGAGCTAGGTCTTCCAACAACCATTAGCAGTCAAGACATTCCCCAAAAGATGGACCTGACCTAGGTAGTCCCTCAACTGAAGCAGTCTTCTTAAGTGGTTCTACATTGTAGACACAGGCTCCCAGGCCTAACCAAGAAGCTATCTGCAACTGATACCATTGGCAAAGGGAAATCAGTTTTCTCCAGTGGAGTCACACTGGGTGTATTGATCACACTTTCAGAGCAGGTCCCAAGTTCAAGAGTGGTTGAGCAACACAAAACAAACTCAATGGTATTTTTTGTGGACTTTTTGTCTCATTTTGCTTTGGATTTTTTTTTTAATCTTATTGGTCTTCTGTTTGTATTTTTATTTTGTAGCAGAGAGTGAACATGTATTTCTTTTGTTTTTGTTGTTTGTTTGTTTGTTTGTTTTTAAAGACAGAAAAAAGAACATAAACTTTGGTGGATAGGGAAATAGGGATGATCTGAGAGGAACTGGGGTAGGAGAAAAACATCAAAAATCTGTTATATGAAAATATTTTTCAATAAAAATAAACAAATAAAAATCAGGATTTTAAGTACAAAAAATAGCCATCACAGATGCTAAAAACAATGTTTTTACTATAAGAAAACCTAAGAATAGAAACTATTTGTCAGTATTTGAAAATTTTAGGTTATTTCCAAAATTCTTAATATAAATACCACAATAAACATCCCTACTGATACTGATGGACTTTCACTAGATACAAGATATGGAACTGCTGGGTAAAACAAGATATACATTTTGTTTTGTCTATTGAGACCGGGTCTCAATAGGTCATCCAGGCTGGCTTTGAACTAATAACCTTCCTGCTTTCAGGCCCCAGACAGTGGGATTGCAGGCATGTGCCACTTTGCCCCTCTAAGATAAGAGATTTTCAAACTAACTAAACAATGCAGTGTGGACAGTTACACTGATTTTTTGCTCCCACCAGCACCTAAGTACCACGCTGTATCGCTCCTACCATTAGAGGGTTAATGCATAACCTGATTTGAGAAGTAAATGGGATTATGACTCTTGTTTGAATTTGATTTCCACAGCCAGTGGATTAGTCACTTTCGCACAGCTATAACTAAATCACCTGACAGAATAACTTAGAGAGAGGAATTGTTTCTTTCTGCTGAGTTTCAGAGGTGTCAGTCAGCCATCACAGGGAGAGGCTGGCAAATCAGAGCAGCTTGATCATGGAAACAAAGACCTAGTTAAGGGGACTACTGGAAAGGCCAGGGAAAGATGTGGCACCTAAGCACACATCCCAGTGACCCACTTCCTCCTACCAAGCAGGAAGTCCCACCATCTCCCAGCAATCTATTTAAATTTTAAATGCTGGAATGTATTAAACCACTGATGGGATTATGTCTGAAAACACACTCAGACACACCCAAAGGTTGTTTTATGGTCTCCTGGGCATGTCTCAATACAGAATAACATCTAACAATTAAGATTGGCTATCTTAGGGGCTGGAGAGATGGCTCAGAGGTTAAGAGCATTGGCTGCTCTTCCAGAAGGCCTGAGTTCAATTCTCAGCACTCACATGGTGGCTCACAACCATCTGTAATGAGATCTGGTGCCCTCTTCTGGTGTGCAGGCATACATGCATACAGGCAAAATACTGTATATACAATAAGATAAATAAATCTTTTAAAAAATTAAGATTGGCTATCTTAGGAGCAGGAGAGATGGCTCAGTGGTTTAGAGAGCTTGTTGATCTTGTAAAAGACCTGGGTTCAATCCCAGAACCCACACAGTGGGTCACAAACATCTGTAAGTAACTCCAGTTCGAAGGCTTTGGATACTCTCTTCCGACCTCTTTGTGCGCATAGTGGTAAAACACCATTTTACACGGAGGCAAAAAGCACTCGTACCCATAAAACAAAATAATTAAATCCAAAAAATTTTTAAAGCTTGACTGTCATTTTAATGCAGTCTTTGGTATTCTTTGGCTATTTAATTATTTTAAACAAAATCCATGTCATATCCATTTTTTTTCTGAATTGTGAGAATCTTTATATACTATTTATTTATTTTAACTGATATTATTTGCACCATTTTTCTAGTTTATTTTTTACCTTTCAATTTTATTTACTAAGTTTAGGGTTTGTTTGTTTGTTCAATTAATTAACCTAACCAAATGTTTTTCATCCTGCTGTCTTGTGGTACAGAGAAAATGACCTATCTCGACCCAAATTTTATATCTAGTTATCTTAACTTTCTAATTCCAGGTAAGAATGGACTTTTTCTTTTTCTTTTTTTTTTTGTTTTTTTTTTTTTGTTTGTTTGTTTGTTTTTCGAGACAGGGTTTCTTGTGTAGCTTTGCGCCTTTTCCTGGAACTCACTTGGTAGCCCAGGCTGGCCTCGAACTCACAGAGATCCGCCTGGCTCTGCCTCCCGAGTGCTGGGTAAAGGCGTGCGCCACCACCACCCAGCAAGAATGGACTTTTTTCAATGCTGTGATGACTAATGGGCGATTTGCAACACAAAAAATACATTGCTTTATAATGATACATACCTTCACATCTTTTCCAATCTCATTTCTTGTGCTAAACACATTTGTAACTAATGCTTTTTTTTTTCATGTTGCATGACTAAGTTTTTTTTTTAACAGTAAAACTTCAAGATTTCCCCTTAAGTATATTGCTGGTAGTTAGCTGGGGTGAGGTGTAGTTTGTGTTCGGGTTTTGGTGGTGGTGTTGAAGTTCTTAGGCAGCAGTGGCAGCTCACAGCTGTAATCCCAGCACTTGGAAAGTGGGAATAGATCAGGAGGAGAGGCTCCGTGAGGTCCTCCCTCAAAAACTAGCCTGCTCAAGACGTGGGAGCAGGGAAGAGCATCATGAAAAGGTGAGAAAAACATGGGAGTAGGGGTATAAACACAAGCAGAGTACATATTTATGAATGAAACTGTACAATGAGGCCCGTAATTCCATATACTAGGTTAAAAAAAATAATTAAAAAAATAGATGCTACTTTAAAATGTATTTGTGGTGATGTCTTCATAATTACATGGCTCTACTAAAACTTGACAAACTGTCCAACTAAAACATGATATGCAAATTGTACTTTAATATAGTTTACAAAGAGATCAGTGCCAACTCCTTTATGACACTTCCTTATGTTCTCCTTCTTGACCTTTCACTGCCATGAATTCTTTTGATAGCACTAAGTTACCATTGCAGTCTAGACCTACAAAAGACAATTATTGTTTTTTAAATATCCGCATAAGTATAGTAGCCCTGGCTTTTGGACCAGGCCGTTTTGAAGTAGAAACGACAGATCCTGCCCCATCCTTGAAAAAGATTTCACCAACTTACACTTAGTGACTCCACATTTCATCTCTTAGTCATTTACGTTCTTGAGAATGAGAGCAGCTGAAATCTCCATCCCTCCAGGCTCTAGGAGACTAGTTAAATACAAGTCAGCTGCTATAATGCCAAGGAATTGCTAAACGTCTTAAGCTTTAAAGTGCTTGCATGTTCTCTATTGCAGATGTATGTCCAAAAAAGACAAAAAAAAAAAAAAAAATAAGCTGGGCAGTGGTGGTACATGCCTTTAATCCCAGCACTCGGGAGGCAGAGCCAAGCGGATCTCTGTGAGTTCGAGGCCAGCCTGGTCTACAGAGCGAGATCCAGGACAGGCACCAAAACTACACAGAGAAACCCTGTCTCGGGGGGGGGGGGGGGGGGGGGGGGGGGGGGAAGACAAAAATAACATCAAATCAATTAAAGTCACCTAATTGCAACTTATAAATTAAAAGATGGTTCATTAGTAACAGTTGCTATAACTTTTCTTGAAGAGCAAAACTGCTATTTTCTAAGACTTTTTAAAATATTATTTGTGTGTGTGTGTGTGTGTGTGTGTGTGTGTGTGTGTGTGTGTGTGCATATGCCACATGTGTGCCATTGCCCTCGAAGACCAGAAGGGGGAATTGGATCCCCTGAAGCTGAAGTTACAGGTGGTTGGGAGAGGTCCCATATGTGTGCTGGGTTCGAAAATCTGCAAGAGCAGTAAGTGCACCTAACCTCTGAACCAAATCTCTAGCCCATCTTAAGTGTCCTTCGTCTTCAGATGAAGAGCATGAGTTTGGTTGCTTTTTGGTTTTGACATAGATGTTTTTTAATTCTTTTTTCAATTCTCCTTATGAAGCCCAGGCTGACCTTAGTTCTCTTTCTTCAACCTCCCGAATGCCAGTAATACAGGTGTGAGTCACCATGCCAGGTTTACATAAATTTCTCTAGTATTTCTACTTTGAGATCTTTGATAGTGGGACATCTGGATAAAATCCCTGGTGTAGCTGGAATATACTAAGAGTTGCCCTTTATGTCTCCTGGGTTACAAAGCTTGGCAAGAGACTCTGGAGTGTGAGGTTTTTAATCGAACACATGTTGCTTATTCAGTCAAAAATGTTTTAGATGGCTCTCATGATATTTCTTCCAGGCCTGAATGTTCTTCTTTTATTTTATTTTATTTTGGTTTTTTTTTTTTTTTTTTTTTTTTTTAAGACAAAGTTTCTCTGTGTAGCTTTGGAGCCTGTCCTGGAACTCACTCTGTAGACCAGGCTGGCCTCGAACTCACAGAGATCCGCCTGCCTCTGCCTCCCGAGTGCTGGGATTAAAGGCGTGCGCCACCACCGTCCAGCCTGAATGTTCTTCTGAAAGACGCTAGCTCAGTCTTTGGAACAGATCTAATCTAGCAAGGCACATAGCAACCAAGCTTTCGGCTAGAGGCAGGGATGGAAGACAATTTTTCATCAACTGTGGAAAAACTTCATTAAGTGAGAGAGAAGGTCCCTTGAAGTCTTAGCCCTCTCCAAGTCTATAAACCCCATAGATAGGGAAGAGATCAGTGCAGTTATCAGGTAGCGACTATTGACACTAAAGCCCCACGACCTCCTTAGAGGAGCTTCCTAAGGTTAGACTCCTGCCTCATTTGTGGGGACACCTGGGACATGGCCTTGTTAGTCGCAGCCACAAATGGTCTCAAGGCTCTGCTGAGTTTTGCTGGATAAGGAATGTCAGGGTCAATTGGATCTGAGTCAGGACTAACCTAGGGATTGTCTTCCCCTTTTAGAGGCATAGATCTCATCTTGCTTTTCTGGCTTCTTCCAGACCCTCCAGGGTCATTCTCCTTTGTGATCTACTCCGGAACCTTACAGATGAATGCCTTTTCATCACGGGACTGAAGACAAAGGAGGAGACATCCTGCTCGCAGCACTGTCTCAGAAGAGCTTCAGACTGAACATCCACTTCTCCAGTTCCGGGGGGAGAGATAGGCTGCGATGCTAATATTGGGGTCCTTATCCCATTGGAAATGCCGCTGGGGGAGGCAACTGCTTTTTGCACACTTCCCACAATGAATGAATACTTTAGCGATCACTCATCCCAAGGGCCCTCTGCTCTCCTGAAGCAGTGTCACATGCTGCCAGAGTGGCTTCTCTTAGGATTGCACAACACACAAAGGAGATCCAGGAGAAGGTCTCGGGGCTTGCGCCACCACTCGGGAACTAGCCCTTTGCTTACTAATTGCTTTATCCAAATTCCCATAACAGTGACTTAGCATCCAAGGTTTTGAAGACAAAACCAGGTCCGCATGAGGCAAGACTTGGGCAATGATTCATCTCCAGGATCCCAAGATTCTGTCCATCTGTGTGAGCCTCCTGCACAGAGTTCTGGCGCCAGAGTCTAGTCCTGGACTGAATTTGTGCCGCCCATCGGTGCATTGGCTTACCACAGAACCTCTTTCAACAGCTGCCAATCAGGTATCCCCAGTGCAAAGCCTCCTTCAGGAGCTCCCTTCCAGACTCACGTGTCTTCTTGCGCTACCTTAAGATCATTTTTACACTAATTCCAATGTGTGCAGCTAAATTATGTCAATAGCTAAGGTTGACTTATAGTTTCCTTAGAAATCTTGGTGTCAAGATGATTCCAGCTTCTTAAGAAAAACTGGAGAGTGTCTACTGTCATCTTTTTCCTGTCCAGTGATCTTGCTTCCCTTCCTTATGCTGATTCATGCACAACCTTTCCCCTGTCCTCCTTTTCTTTTGTCTTAGATCTAGTTAAATTTTATATTTCATGGCTCTGGTCTGGATATCTCCCCGGATTTTTTTTCTTCATATATGGATTTTCATGTTTGCTCACACACTGCCACATTATCTCAGCTCCAACTGTTTCTTTTCTGTTTATAAGCTCTAAATAAGTATGTTTCTGACAAAAAAAATACACAGACTAAGGATATGTCCAGTTTGCAATTTTTAAGAACAAGAGTCTGATAATTGTCAAGTCTATTGCTTTTTTTTTCCAGTTTATTTCTACATTTATCAGCAATGGCTGTTTTCTGTTTTAACTTCTGGTTGATAGCAAAATGTTCTTTTTTTATGTTCATTTATTGTTTTGCTTAATCCTTCATTAATTCAACATTATTCTTTCTTTGCCACTGAACATGTTTTGACAGCATTACATAAGCTTGTATTTCCCTTTTAACCCGAGAGTTACTTTGGTGAATGCAATAAAATATAAATCTTCCTTGGAGTGGTGGTGCAAGCCCGCAATCCCATCCCTTGGGAAGCACAGGCTGCAGAATCAGGTGTTCAAGGCTGACCTCTGCTAGAGAGCAGGTTTGAGGGTAGTCTGAGCTATTTGAGGCTTTGTCTTCAGAATTCATAAAATACCATAATTCTATAAACTGTTAAAGTAGTATAACTCATCTACACTTTAGCCTCATCATTCTGGTTTTATGTCAGAATGATATAGTGTATCTGGAAGAATATATAACTATTTTCTTTTGCAATTCATTCATAAAGAAATCATAGAAGAGGCGGAATATTCAGTGGTACTATCTGTACAGCATTTGAATTAATTTATTACAGGTTAGCTGAATAATCCAAAGGGACTGAGCAGCCCTTGTGTACAGGACTTGAGAAGATTCCAATAGGCAGCCTCAGCCTACTCAGATTAATATATCCTCAATCAGCTAATCATCCATGGATCTGCCCATCAGATGCAAAGAAAAATATAGCCACAAAATTTCTTTCTCAGATGAAGTATTCATCCTAATAATTCCTTCCCCAAGCATGGTAACCCTAGGTTTCAAGTAAACAAGTCAAGGAAAGAGACCACATCTGTCCCATAGGCTCTTTCACACTAGGTTATGCGCATAAGATCATGTGAGACTGTTCTTACCCAGGAAGAAAAGGTCCCTTCTCCAGCCATATCAGGGCAAGAGCCTTTTATCTGTTTTTATCAAAGCATTGCAGTTCCTGTGTCCTGGTGCTGACTGACAATAATTAACATGTGGCATTGTAAGTGAATATGTTTCAAACATTTTAGCTAATTAAGTACCTACTGCACTCTTTTTATCAGTTTGAGGGTAAATGGTTTTATTTATAAGAGTGGAAATAAAGCTTGTATGCAGAGCCTGTCTTTAAATTCTTTTTGTTGTTTACTTTAAATTAAGATTAGCAAGAGCATCTTAATTTTCCCAAGCTTTTCTGCCAAGTTGCCAAACTTCTGGACAGAGAAGTAGAGCAAGAAAAGTCTCAATTTCTGTTTAAATGCCATGAGATATTTTAACATTTACCAAAAAAATGTCAAATCTTCATTTGTTGAAACTTTGCCCGAGAGTCTGAATAAACAATTAACTCTACTTTTATTTTTTTTCTTTTTCTTCTTCTTCTTCTTCAACACACCATGTCAGAAATGGCTACTTAATTCTGAAAGCAGAAGATACAGATCAAATTGGGGGAGAGCTGATATTGCATAGCGTAAGTGTGGTCAAAACATTGTCATAACCTTACAAACAGCCTTAAAACAGCCCTATCAGTGCTAATTCACCATGCTTCTAGTTTGTGTATTTGTTTTATCAGATCTCATTTGTGTAGTGAGGTTTAATACAGAGCAAAGACCCAAGTGAAGCCGTTAACCAGTGCTTACAGGCTCTCAAAGAATTCTCAGCTTAGCATACAGCCGGTTTTATCAAAAGTCCTTCAAATGTTTATTCAACAGTTACATCTCTTGCCACAACTTATACATATACACAACCAAATCTTGAAGAGCATTCCCACCAGCCATTGTTTATAAACCCTACAAACTTAAACAGAATTGCTCTTAGCCACCTGGTATACACAGATGCTGGTGACCCCAGGCTCTGAGAGAGACAGCTATTTATGTTACTGGAATTATCATTCCAGCACTTATTGAGAGTCCTACTATATAACCAAAGTGGAATTCTTGGTGCTAAAGAAGGTACAAAACATCATACCATGTGTTGCCCTTAGGGAGCTCACTTACAATTTCATTAAAAAGCAAGATTGCAAGCTAAATGCAAAGCTAACAGAAGCATGAAATGGGATGAAAGGAACGTTAGCACAAGATGGGCGGCATGTCAGCCATTCCGTGTTTCTTTGTCAATGATATATGTAAGACAATGTCTGTCTCTGAAAACGAAATCATGACATTTGCAGGAAAATCAAAGGACTTGGGAAATACTCCATCCAACAAGCACCTTAGACTCAGAAAGACAGGTACTGCATAATTACATGCGAAGACTAGATTTTAATTTTCATATATGTGTGTGGAGGGTGGAGTATGGATCATAAAACTAGAGAGGGAACCATAAAATGGGAAATAATGTCTTAAGAATGGTAGGTAAGAGCCGGGTGGTGGTGGCTCATGTTGTTAATCCCAGCACTCAGGAGGCAGAGGCAGGCAGATCTCTGAGTTTGAGGACAGCCAGGTTGACAAAGTGGGATCCAGGACAATCAAGGCTACACAGAGACACCCTGTCTCAGAAAAAAAAAAAAAAAAAAAAGGAAAAGGAAATGAGAACATTCGGGCTGGAGAGTTGGCTCAGTGGTTAAGAGCCCTTGTTCTTGGGAAGAACCAGACTCCGTTCCTAGCACCCACACGTGGTACAGACATACTCGAAGGCAAAGCACTCATCTGAATAAAATAAATCTTTAGAAAAAGGGTAAGTAAGAGGAGAGAAAAATGGTAATAGAATATATATAACATGAAGGCAGGAGGGGACGGGGGAAGAAGGGGACCAGCGGAGTATGGGGTGGGGGAGGGGGGCTGCAAAAAGGGAGGAAAATGCCGGCCTAAAAACCATTGCCTGGCACACTCCTTTTTAAAAACTAATGTCAAAGAAAGATGATCGCCGCACTACACAGATAGCACTCAGAGAGTTCTCATTCTGGCCCCTGGGCAGCAGGTTAACGGAGAGGAAACGGAAGTGGTGATAAGCAGTGATTTCACTACCTCGGCAGACGCTAAAGGAAGAAGGCAAACAAAGAACCTTCTATCTCCCTCAGACTAAGGGTGTAAGGCCAACTTGGCAGACAGGTTGAAGCCAAAACTGAGGATGCAGATAATTACAAAGGCAGCCATTACCGCTCCTGTGAACTACTGTAGACGGTTCGGAACACATTCCTATCCATTTTTTTTTTAATCTCTCTATGCAGGTTAAAATGATCAGCTTTCTGATGATGTGGCCACCTGACCCGAGAGCCATTCACAGGTTTCTTAAAAAAAAAAAAAAAAAGGCTTTGCAGTTGTGGACAAGTTTGTGCAAAGAAGCTTTGAAGGAACAGGCATATGTGAGCATATTTCAGGCCCCAGAGAGCTAAGAAAAAGAGGTGTGTAACAGATGTCTTCATGTGTTATATTTAAAGAGCCTCCATGCAGAAGCTAAAACTGGATTCTTTGGCACACCTTCTAAAAAGAGAAGGTTTGAAATGATGCAAATCCAAAATCCAACAATGAGAACAGTTTACTTTCCTCCGTTAGAAGACCGGGATTACAATCCGAGTGAGTTTTCCAACTTGGGGGAGCATGGTAAAATGGCTTTTAAGATGTCTGCCTCAACTCTTTCCAATATTATTTGTTCATCGTTTTCTGTTTGATTGTTGTAGGGATTCCTTTGTGGTTTGTGTGGTGTTGTTTAGTTGTTGTTTGTTTGTTTGTTTGTTAGTTAGTTAGTTAGTTAGTTAGTTTGTTAAGACATGGACCTCAGGCTGAGGAGATGGCTTGTGGGGTAAAGTATTGGCAAGTATAAGGACTACAGTTCCGGCGCCCACATAAGGGCTAAGAGGGTATGACAGTGGCCTTCGATCCCATCTTTGGGAGAACGAGAGACAGTGGAACCCCAGAGTAAGATGAAAAGAGTGAGTAGCTAAAGCCACAAGATCTGTGTTCAAGTTAGAGACCCTACTTCAATATACCAGGTAGAGAATGATCAAGAAAATGCCTTAAGTCAACGTCAGACCTGTATACACACATGTATGCATGTGAATATACACACAGGTGCCCACATATATACAAACATGGATACACACATGAACAGTCATGTTATACAATTATACACATGAAGAAGAAGGAGGAGGAGGAGCAGGAGGAGGAGGAGGAGAAGGAGAAGAAGAAGAAGAGGAGGAGGAGGAGGAGGAGGAGGAGGGGGAAGAAGGAGACAAATCCTCACATGCACACAGGCCGACCTGATCCAGGAATCCCTTGGTAAGTCCCTCTGACTCTAGGCTGTGTTGAGTTGACAATTAAAGTTAACCTTCACAGTACTGCTTCCAAAATGTCAAAAACTGCCCTGATTTCTTCATGAGGGATGCCTTACCAAGAAAAACTAATCTCATCTGGGGCTGACAACAGTTTTATGGGTGGCACCATCAACCAGCTCGCCAAGAAACAGCAGCTCCTCAACTAATTTGGTGGCCTTAGAAATTCTTTACCTTTCTGGACGTTGGCACAGGGAGACCTCTGGATGACATTTTAAAACATAATCTAGCAAATTCAATACATGCAATAAGTAATCAATAAATACTGATTAATTATCAATGAGTGATTAGGGACAATGCATGTACATGCTGCATGACTTACAATTGGCTTCGGGTAAACAGTGCTTGAAACTAGCAGGCACCCACCAATTGTGAGCCGCAGGGCCAGATGACCCAGAGGAAAGCTCGGTTTTCTTCTCCAATAGCATAGGACTTCCCAGAGGTGTCACTTTTTGCTAATTCGTCCTACAAGGTTAGCAACAGCTTTGTGAACTAGTCAGTTGTACAAGAGCCGATACAAATCAGAAGTGCAGCCATTGTGTGGGTCGGAGAAATAGCTAATTAGGTAAAGGGTCTCAGTTCCCGCCCCAGAATCCACATAAGAACGTCAAGCATGGTAGCATGTGCTTGTAATTGTGCTGGGGAGGCAGAGTGTGGAGGATGTCTAGCCAGCCAAACTAATGCAATTGGTGAGCTCCGGGCCAATGAGAGACCTCATCTCAAACAAAAGTAAATGTAGACGGCTCCAGAGGAATAACACCTAAGGCTGACCTCTGATCTCCACGCTCATTCACTCCTGAGTGTATACTCATTCATACAAGCATGTGTACACACACACACACACACACACACACACACACACACAGAGAGAGAGAGAGAGAGAGAGAGAGAGAGAGAGAGAGAGAGAGAGAGAGAGAGAGAGAGGCTACAGCTGCCTCGACATTCTTAAACTAGATGTGTAAATTTTGAGATAGAAGCCAGAGCCATTCCAGAAGCACAACAAATTAGTGGCAGCTACTTGACACAAGAATGTCCCATCATCTGGCTTTTGTCTTTCCTCTCGTCTTGCTGTTTTAAGGACTGACAGAGCTCCGCCACCAAAGAAATGGTAGCTTACCTTCATCAACGCCTATGACTATCCTCAGCAGAAGATTAGCTCACTCCTCACCTCAGACATCTCTGTTCAGAAAGGCTTCCCTGGTCCGCCCGCCGAAAGCCAGAAGGCTTTCCCCTGGTGCCTATGATGCTAACCTTTGTTTCCCACTTTATGTGCTTGTCCTTGAACTGTAGTTATCTGCTGCACTTCTCTTTTCAAAAATGCGTTATGCAATAATGTATTTTGAATATTTAGCATAGTGACTATACACAGCAAGATGCTGAGCTGAAGAGGACAATCAAATTCTTTTTTTTTTTTTTTTAACCTCAATTCGGTGTGCTCCTCACCCCAAAGCAGAGGCAGAAAGCCATCCAGGAGCATCTCTTTATTCAATAAATTCAATAAAAAGTCAGTCCCCTGACTGCCCACACAGACCTGCCCTAAGTCATTCTGATGGACCTAGCAACGGCTAGCAGTAATTCCCACAAGCAGCTCAAGTAAAATCTGGGAGAAGAATCGGAATGCAACTCCCTAAACACTTCAAGTTAGGGACAGCTGCCAGGGTAATTTCAGCAGCCACTAACAGAAAAAATGCGAGATGACAACTGATTTAGAACCAGGCATGGTGGCTTATGCCTGTATTGCCAGCCCACAGGAGGCTGAGACGAGAAGGCTGCTGTGAGTTCAAGGCTAGCAATAGCTGCATAGGCAGCAGCAGAGGGGTTACACAGTCTTAAAAGGAGGCAGGTGAGGGGGAGCAAGATCGCTCAATAGGTAAAAGTGTGCGTTGTGTAAAAGTGTGCGTTGTGTGTTGTGCCAACCTGGTGACCTGAGATCAAGCCCCAGCACCGACAGCAGAAGGAGAGGTCTAACTCCAGAAAGTTGTCCTCTGACCTCCACATGGGTACATGACAGACGTACACACCCACATACTCATACATACACAACATGCACGCATACAAGCCCATACATACACAACACATAGGGAAAAGAGAGGAAGCCTCGCAGGGATGCTGTGGGTTTACATTTTTCAACCTGGGTGGAATTTGGGTCTCTAAGCGCCACACTCCGGCTTGTACTCTTGGCTCTCATAACGACCCACAGATGTTCCTTTCCTGTCGCATTCCCACAAAAGAAAGGATCCAAAAAAAAAGAGAAAGAGAGAAAAGAAAAGAAAAAAATTATAGAACTTTTTAAGAGGAAAAAAGAAGAGAACGAAGTGGGAGAAAAAAGAAACTGCTTTCATCAACCAGACTCTTAGAAGTCAGCTTGGTCCTAAGCTGTCCCTAGGTCCATCTGCCTCAGTGACCAGAGCACGTGACCTCAGCTTACGCCATCCACTCCAGTTCCAGACACATTCCCTGCTGCCTCCCTCAGCAGAGAAACTGGTAGATAAAGTGCCCAAAGCTGTGTGGACCCATCAGACTCCACATGCCTTTCGTCTAATCATCTCCCTGTCGCTTGCTAGATTTGTGACCCCAGAGGAGGTACCGTATTTCCCTGGAGTTTGGTGACTTTATCGGGAAATAGTATTTATGTCCCGAAGTAATGAGAAGATAGTGTGTTTTTTTACAGAGAAAGGAATAAACACTCGGAATGTGCCAGTATTTCTGCTCCAGTTTGGGTTATGAATGTCGCCCAGAGGACCAACGTATTAAAGGCTTGACCCTCTGGGAGGGGGTAGAATGTAGAGGGGTCTCCAGAAGACTGTCTCAGACAGGACCTTTCCCCTTCCCTCCCTTTCCTCCCTGGGTCACAATGTAAATAGTTTTGTTCCACTGTGCACTTCAACTTGATGTACTGCCCTACCACAGGCCCAGAGCATCATCAGAGCCAACTCATCACAGACAAGACTTCCTCAACCAAGCCACAGCACATCTTCGCTCATTATCATTATCTCAAGTTTTTTGTTATGGTGACAGAAAGCTGAGTAGCGCAGCTTCTAACACAGACAGATAAACAGCAGACAGACAGACAGACAGACAGACACACACACACACACACACACACACACACACACACACAAATAAGTATCCCCATGAGAACAGGAAGCAGCCTACACTCAAAGTTTAATGCATAAAAGAGTAACAGGACCCCTGCCACCGTTTATTTACTTATGAGGAGTAAAAGAGAATGATTGCTTTCTGGACATCCAACACTATCAAGGGCATATTTTCTAAGACAAAAGTAAACTTTTGTCGCTTCCCTTCACACTTTCTTCCTGCCTCCCTCCCCCGCCCTCCACGGCCAGTCCCTGGAGTGATCATCTCGTGAGTCCTGCACGCATGCCATAGTCGCAGATCGTGTGTTAGCTCGGTGGTGCTCACACAGCACAGCCCCAGTGTGCAGCGATTCAAGAAGACTTAAAGAAGCTGTCGATGATTATACTCTGTGGTCCAGGAAAACAGCGGTCATTGGGCTGAATTTAACTGAGAGTGATTGCAAAGTAGCAGAAGTCGCATCTCTACAGGCGATGTCAACTACAACCAGGTGAGAAGAAAAAGGGAAAAGGCATTGGGGATTTAGCTCAGTGGTAGAGCGCTTGCCTAGCAAGCACAAGGCCCTGGGTTCGGTCCTCAGCTCCAAAAAAAAAGAAAAAAGAAAAAGGATCTCTTTGTCTTCATAGGGGGCAGTGGGAAGTGAGATCTGAAGGGAATGTGCCCTGTGGGGTCTTTCTAGTAAGTGAGGGGCTTCCCTGACTTGCACATTAGTCGATCTAGTTTGCTCAGCCTGTCCTGGAGGCCAGCCCCCCGATGGTTCTGAACAGCATAGAAGGCTAGAGACTTCTCTCAAATCTTCAGCTGGACTGCTAGAGCACCAGGATCAGGGCCAAAGAGCTCCTCCCATCCATCCTGAAGCCTGGGAGGCATCCAAAACTACTCCAGGAACACTGACAGGTTCCAAGGAACCCTGCCCAGAGAATTAATTATTAAGAGGCCTCACAAGGGTGGCTCCTGTCCTTTCCAAGGGACCTGTAGGAGGTCAGGGCTGCAATGGAGATTCAGGATTGTTCTGGTTCAGGGCTCCTCAAGAAAGAGAGAGTGTCCCATGTTTATTAAAAGACAAAAAAAAAAAAAGATACCCTGTGTACCACAGATAAAACCTAAAGTTATCTTAGTAGGTGAAAAAGGTCAACCACAAAGGACCATATGTAGTATAGTTCCACTCATATGAAATCCCCAGAGACTGAGTGACAGGCCAGAAAGAATTGGGAAGTTACTGTCCATACGTGAAGGTTTTCTTTTGGAAATACTTAAAACATTTGTTTCTTTTTAGAATTTTTAAAATATGTGTATGTGGTGTGTGGGGATGTGTGGATGTGTAGAGGGATGTATGTGTGTGTGAGTGTGTGTGTATATGTGAGTATATATGTGGTATGTTGGGAATGTGTGTGTGTGTGTGTGTGTGTGTGTGTGTGTGTATGTAGGGGGGATGTGTGTGTATGTGATATGTGGAGATGTGTGTGTGTTTGAGTGTGTGTGAGTGTGTATTGGTGTGTGAGTGTGGGGGCATGTGGGTGTGTGAGGATGTGTGTATGGATGTCTGTGGGGGGATGTGTGAGTGTGTGTGTAGTGTGTTGGGGATGTGTGTGTGTGTGTGTGTGTGTGAGAGAGAGAGAGAGAGAGAGAGAGAGAGAGAGAGAGAGAGAGAGAGAGAGAGAAGCTGTCTGAAGTAGGAGTTACAGGTGGTTGTGAGCCACCAGATGCCCCTGCTAGGAGCCAAACTCAGACCCTCTAGAAGAACAATGGGTGTTCTTAAGCACTAAGCCAAGTCTCCAGGCACCTAAAATCATTCTTATTTTGTGATGTTGACTGCCCACTCTAATATACTAAAAGCCTTTGAATTATACATTCCGAATGTGTGGGTTGTATCCAGTGTGGAATGATTGTCAAGTAAACTGTTTAAAATACAAATAAGGAACCAGACATGGTGGTGTAAGCCTGTAATTCCAGCACTTAGGGAACTAAGGCAAGACGGTCCTGGAATTCCTAGCTAATCAGGGCTACATGATGAGTTTCAGGCCAGCCAGAGCCACAGAGTGGCAACCTGTCCCAATAAAACAAATAACAAAACAAACAAACAAAAAAAATCCACCAAAGAAAGTCCGGAATATGGCATTGAGCCTAGGTTCAACCAAAGCTCATTCACATTATTCTCTTAACCGCCAATCTAAATCTCATCCATCCATCCATCAGTCCATCCGTCCACCCACCCACGCATCTCTAATGTAACAGTGAGGCTACATGCAGAGCTGGAATCCTTCATCAGTGACAGAACACCAGTCTCCTCATTCCAACCACCCTGAGCCTGCTTGCTACTTCACCCAATAAAGAAGTGCCCTCTTGGCCCTTGGTAGAAGCTGCGTGCCAGGGCCTCCAGCAAATGAGGATGGAGGAAACTCGTTTTCGTTTTCCTTTCTCCTTACCGTGATGCAACAGGAGGCTGACTCCTACTTCCCTTTTTCCTGTTCCCACTCCACCTCTCCAGCCGCTACCAGCCAGGAACTCCCCAAACCTTCCGGCAGAGTCTAAAGGCAGGTGTTGGCACACACCTGTCATCCCAGCTCTTGAGAGGTGGAGACAGGAGGATTGGGAGCTCAAGGCCTCCCTCAGTTACGAAGAAAGTTTTAGACCAGCCTAGACTACATATGACCCTGCCTAACAAGCAAATCTTTCTTGGGACTTCAGGCAGTTCTAGAAGCCATTTTTGGTCTGATGGGGAGGGGTGAGGGCATGAGGGTGGGGATCCAGGCTACTGTGAGAATTGCATGCAAGGGTCTTCAGGGGCGCTCTTTTGGGCAAGTTGAAAGCTCTCCTGGACCTAGGCTAAGCGTCCCTGTGCTCTCCAGCCGCAAGACTAGCTTCCCACAGAGCACCAAGTCTGCAGAACTCCAAACCTTGCCACTCAGTAACTAAGGCTGCTCTACTGACCTAACCTCGCCCTGCCCCTGCCTGTGCACACTGTGCAGAAAGCCCAGCTTCTGCAGACGCCTTGGATGCCCAGAGGCTTGAGGGTAAGGAGACTCAGAGCCCAGTTCGGAAAGATAAAAGGGAAATTAAGTGAAGAGGGTTCCGGCAGCATCTTAGCCCGGTGGCTCCTCTCAAAGCAGCAACAGGAGGAGCATGGTAGCATTCTACGCTCTATGAGCTCTGCCTAGCTGCTCCTCTTTCCGTTCATAGCCTGGTCCACAGCTGCTAGGATGTGCAGCAGTACAATGAATGTCTGGATGAATTGTCTCCATGAACAAGTCTCCCAAGGCACCAGCAAAGAGAATCTAAACAGCGTTGTGCTCTATGCCTACACAGCGCTTCCACACAAATCCCTGAGTCCCTGCCAAAAGAACACCCTTGGAGCTACCACTGTAGGGCAGCCAAAGGCAGCCAGTTCCTGCCCGGCGCCCACCGCACCCAGACACCAGGGGGAAATCCCCAGAGAGAAACGGAGGGCTGCTTTGCTGTCCCCATATCGGTCACTCAGCGCCTGCAATCTCTCTGCCCTGTGGTCCCCGGGGAGGCATCTGTGTGCACGATCTCCTATCTCACCCCTAAGGTCCCCAGGCCATCCTGCGGGCACACGTGCTGTGGACGATTCTGGAAATCGCTTTCGTCTGCAGGTGGCTCACTCTCTCCGGCTTTCTTTCTTCACCTATAGATGATGCAAAGCCGAACCAAAGAACAGTAGAGAAAGACAGACTGACCTGTGCAGGGCAACTTTCCAGCCCAGGTTGGGGACCGCCTGACGCCTAGGGAAGGTTTGCCGCCGCCGGTTGGTTCTTAGCGGACCACTGCCCTCGCTCGCTTCCCTCAGAGTACTCTTGCTTAATTAGCTTCTCTTCCCTGTCGTTCACTCTGTCCTCCCCTTGTCCCTCTCCCGCCGCCTCCTCCCTTGCAGAGCTTCCCCTCCTCGCCTCTCGCCCGCCCGGGATCAGATAAGAGGAAAGGAACCGCTGAGCGAGCCAATTATAAAGCCGAAGGTGGCCTCAGGGGCGGGAGGTGGGGGAGACAGACCCCACTTTCCCTCCTCCTCTCCAGCATCCCCGCCCCGCTCCAGTTGCAGAGGAGCCCGCCCCACGCCTCCCAAGTTCCCCCCAAGGCCTGGCAGCCGACCCAGGTGCGCGTGGCAGCCGGGTGCAGAGCGTGGATGACCAGCCGCTTGGTCCCCTGCAAGTGGCCTGTGCTCCCAGACCCTAAACCAGAGCCCAGGTCCCTTTGAGAGATCTCCAGCACTCCTGATTTCATCCCAAGCTCCAAAAGGTCCCATCCCCAAAGATGAGCCTTGTCGTCCCACAGGATCTCCTCTCCCTTGCCCCTTAAGTCCAAGAGGCCAGCACAGCAAGGCCGCCGAGGGTGGACTTTTATGTGCAGGGGAATCAACTGAAGGAATGTTAAATTGGAGGGTTTTCTTCGTCGTAAAAACTGCATGTGGACAGTTTCGTGCGGTTGGACCTGCAGATTTCCTTTCCCCATGCACAAACTGTAGTCAGTAGATTTGGGCGGATCCCAGGGACTCAGCCTCTATCCAAACCCTGGGGGCCCTGATCCACGCAGGCCACGCCCTTTGAGAAGTCCTGCCCTGGGACAAGAGCCCTGGGTTTCTGGGGACCTGGGCCTGAGTTCCTGCCTTCTGACTGCTCTTTAAAAGGTCATCTTCCCATTTTTGTGTGAGGCTAAAAAAAAAAAAAAAGCCCAGGTATTCACCTTCATACTAGAAGTCGTTGGCTCAAATGGGAGAGCGGGAGTTGCATACGTGCTGACCATTTAGCAATACCATACTTTGTGAGAAAAGACCAAAACGAGTGTAATTTCATCAATTGCCGGCGCAGGAGGTAGAGAAAAGTAAGAAGTCTTCTCATAAGCTCCCGAACTGCTTCCGGAACGTCCTGCCGGGAGCACACGCAGGGATGCTCGACACCTTTCAAGGTGGTTTCTGAGACTTTCGAGCTGCCGTGAGTCACCTATGCTTTCTTCGAATTTGCGTGCTGTTGGCCTCTCTGCCTAGTTTCTGAACTTCACCAGAGACCCAGGGTGAGGATCAACCTTGGCTTCAGTTCACGCCTCAGGGTGAGGCGGTTGCTGAGCGAAGTTGCTTCTGCGCTTCAGGGAGTGTAAGTCTCCCGGGTCCGCGGCGGCTACAACTTTCAATAGACCCGCAGCAACGCCAAGGACCTGCACGCGGGATTGCTGGGGTCAGAGCGCCACCTGGTGTCTGAACCGGGTTTGGGACCTGGAAACAGACCTAAGACTGACCAGTGGGATTCAGTGCGTATCTTAAGGCCAGCAGTCAGATTCTGATGGACCATTGAGAGCTGAGTCATGGCAACAAAGCAAGAAGACCCCACTTCAAGTCTCCTCCACTCTAGAAAATACTATCTGGGAATATCTGTGACCTTTTCAAAGATATCCAACATTCTAGCTTCCCAATGTACTTGGGAACTTTGGGAACATGGCCTTTCCTAACTTGACTGTAATCCTATTTCTCTCTTAGAACTATGCTCACACACAGGCGCACGCACGCGCGTGCACACACACACACACACACACGTGCACTTACACACACATGTGCACACACAGAGTGGCCCTCCTCCTGGAGCCTCCTGAAGCGTTGCACTTTGCAAGAAGACTTTGATTTTAAACCTGAATTGAAAAGCTCTGTACCTACGACCTTGGCAAATCTCTTACTTCTGAGCTTACTACTCCTGCATAAGAAAAGTCTTTATATAGTTTAGGGTATTGTCATGGAATTAAGTGACATGCACTTGTGGATCTAACCTATAATCAATAGAAGTTACATTTCCACACTGGAATTGTCATTTCCTTTTTTTAAGATTTATTTTTATTCTTCTGTGTACTGATGATGATGATGCCTAGAGTATGTCTGTGCCTGTGGAGGCCAGGAAAGAGTGCTGGATCCCCTGGAACTGGAGTTATAGACCATTGCTAGCCACCATATGGGTGCCAGGAATCCAACTCCAGTCCTCTGGAAAAGCAGCCAATGCTCTTAACTGCTGAGCCATCGCTCAAGTCCCAGAGATTGTCATTTCCATGTGTCTCCATAGAAATGTTACTGGCATTTGGGGCAGGACAGACTGGCGTCAACCCAATTCCAGCATCACCCACCTCATCTCCTTGTTGTGAGATAATCTTTTTATCCACTGTGAAGATGTGTCTCTGCCAAGGCATCTTCTGATTGGTTTAATAAGGAGCTGAACGGCCATAGATGGGACTTCCCAGGACAGAACAGAACCTGAGAAGTAGGTTTAAGAAGTGGGGAATTCACCAGCTAGACACAGAGGAAGTAGGAGGCATGGTATTGAGCAGAGGTAACAAACAGAACGTAGATTAATATAAACAGGTTAATTTAAGTTGTAAGAGCTAGCTGGGAACAAAGCCAAGCTTTCATAATTTAATAAGAGGTCTCTGTGTCATTATTTCAGAGCTGGTGGTCCAAAGAAAATCCTGCTATGTAGCTGGAGTTTTCCTGTGTCCACCTGGCTCCTGCAGCCACTCAGACCCAAGTAAACACACAGAGGCTTATATTACTTATAAACTGTATGGCCATGGCAGGTTTCTTATTATCTAGTTCTTTTTTTTTTTTTTCTGAGACACGGTTTCTCTGTGTAGCTTTGCACCTTTCCTAGAACTCACTCTGTAGTCCAGGCTGGCCTCGAATTCACAGAGATCTGCCTGCCTCTGCTTCCCGAGTACTAGGATTAAAGGCATGTGCCACCACCACCTGGCGCTATCTAGTTCTTATATCTTAAATTAACCCATCTCTATTAATCTATAAGTTGCCACATGGCTTGTGACTTACCGGTACTTTTACATCTTGCTTCTCATGGCAGTGGCTGGCAGCCTCTCCTGACTCAGTCTTCCTGTTCCCAGAATTTTCCTCTCTCTTTGTCCTACCTATACTTCCTGCCTGGCTACTGGCCAATCAGCACTTTATTTAATCAATCAATCAGAGCAACACATTCACAGCATACAGAAAGACATCCCCAGCACTGCTATATCTCCTAGTCATTATGAAGGCCAATAATGCCACCACACCTCCTGCATGCTGCATAAAACCTGTTCCTGACTGAATGAATTGCTTGTGTTCTACCATAGCCCGTCTATGACAGCCAGCTGTAACTCTTCCCCTAAGCCCAGCCTCTACTTTCCCTTCATATGCAAGCTGTAGACGGGCACTAGCTGCTAATAACATACCATGCCTGCCATAAATAGCCATGGCACAAGTCCCCAGTCCCTGTTTCCATATCCACTCTCCATACTGACTAGCTCATTCCTTCTCCAGAGCCTCTGGCATTTGCTAAAATCTTGCATGGGCGCAGTTGCTAATAGATAGCTAATGATAGCATATTTCCAGACCCTGCCCACATCCAAGGGACCATGTTCCTTCTAATTGACTCACGCTATACCAGCTGTTAAATACTTTTTGCATTTTACCCTAGAATAATGGAGTCCTGAGCCCCTTTGGTAGATTGCTTCAACTGCCTTGGATGCAATTAGAGTGCACACTGTTATTCAGGGATCCTTGTTTTCCCTTAGACAAAGGTGGATATGAGCTCCAAATAAAACCAAGTGGGTAGGCAGGGCGGTGGTGGCGCACGCCTTTAATCCCAGCACTTGGGAAGCAGAGCCAGGTGGATCTCTGTGAGTTCAAGGCCAGCCTGGGCTACAGAGTGAGTTCCAGGAAAGGCGCAAAGCTACACAGAGAAACCCTGTCTCGAAAAATCAAAAAACAAAAAAAAAAACAAAAACAAAAACAAAAAAACCAAGTGGGTAGTCTTTGCCTCAAATGCTCAAATGTGATTATTATACTGTCTTAGTAAGGGTTTCTATTGCTGTGATGAAACACCACAACCAAAAAGGATGTTGAAGAGGAAAGAGTTTATTTGACTCACACTTTCATATTACTGTTCACCATCAAAGGAAGTCAGGACAGGAACTCAAACAAAATCCTGGAGGCAGAAGCTGATGCAGAGGCCACGGAGGGGTGCTGCTTACTGACTTGCTTCCTGTGGCTTGCTCAGCCTGCTTTCTTATAGAACCCAGGACCACCAGCCCAGGGATGGTACCACCCACAATGGGCAGTGCCCTCCTCATCAATCACTAGTTAAGAAAATGCCTTACAGTTTGATCTCATGAAGGCATCTTTTTAACTGAGATTTCCTCCTTTCAGATAACTCTAGTTTGTGTATCAAGCTAACGTAAGACTACCCAGCACATATATGATGGGATACAAAAATGAGAAGAAAATGCTGATATTTTAAATTGTTTGGTTAGCATAGAAAGAGATGTGTGACATTGCCATGTATATTTATCATTAATTGTACTTTGTTTTTATTCACTTACACACAATGCTCTCTCTTGCCCCCAACCCCTGCTGTTCCACTTCCTTATCTCAATAGCTCCTCCTTCTCTTTTCATGAGTGCCCTTCATATTCCATGACCTTCTTGTACCCCTTCCCTTCCTTTAGAGCTCTTCTTCCCTCCCACATTACCCTTTCTACTTTAATGTCCTGTGTGTGTGTGTGTGTGTGTGTGTGTGTGTGTGTGCGTTCATGTATGTGAATCTACATTCTTCACAGGAGAGAAAACATGCTCTGTTTCTTCTGACTCAGGCTTATTTCACTTAACATTGTGAACTCCAGCTCTGTTTTCCTGGGTATGATTTTCCTTTACAGCTAAATAAAATTCTATTGTATGAATGTACCACATTTTCTTTTTATTTTTGCTTTTTCAAGACAGGGTTTCTCTGTGTAGTTTTGGTGCCTGTCCTGGAACTCACTCTGTAGACCAGGCTGGCCTCAAACCCACAGAGATCCACCTGCATCTGCCTCCTGAGTGCTGGGATTAAAAGCATGCACCACCACCTGGCATACACATTTTCTTTATCCATTCATCTGTTAATGAATGTTTTACTGTTTGCTCATTTTTTTATCTCATTAAATCCAGCCGGGCGATGGTAGTGCACGCCTTTAATCCCAGCACTCGGGAGGCAGAGCCAAGCGGATCTCTGTGAGTTCGAGGCCAGCCTGGGCTACCAAGTGAGTTCCAGGAGAGGCGCAAAGCTACACAGAGAAACCCTGTCTCGAAAAACCAAAAAAAAAAAAAAAATCCAAACTTTGAGGCCTGAAGGAACAATAACCTCATACCCTGATGTACCTCCAACTTCCTGTAGGAGTTTACCAATGTAACTTCCTGCATGTTGAGATAGTATAATGTTGCTATGTGGTTGCTGAGTAACTGCTGCTCCAGAGCCCGAAATGGCCTCTCCACCACCTTCCTGGAATCATGATCATGTTCTCCCCTTGACCCAGCAACTGAGCCGAGGGCCTCCAGATACCTACTCAAGTTAAGTTTCCGGCATCCATTCTGATTAAGTTGCCCCTATGGTGTGGTGGTTGTTCAATGCCTTGAATAACAGCCTTGTCCAGCTCTCCCAAACACCTGTCCCTCTCTTTCTGGAGATCCTGTCTCTGCTATGAGCCACCCTCCATACGCTGGATTGGATTTCTTTCCCTGCTAATAGGAGGACTTCAAAGAAGGCTGCTTTTAGTTGAGCAATCCTGAGGAGCACCAAGAGTATAAGAAAGCTTGCCCAAGTTCACCCAGAGTGTCAACAGAAAGTTAACACCAGACTTTAACTGTCTTAAATCCTGGGTCTGAGCTTTTATTATTGCGATGTGCTGACCCTTTCCAAATAACATGAATGATACCTTCCATGTTTTTACTTTGTTTTACAAAATGCATTCAAGTTCAAGTTCATTAGCCTAGTTTAATACATTAGCTCTGCAAGATTAAAATCACTCCCGAGGTTTGAGTGATGCTGACTCATTCTGTCCTGTGGTCCTACAGTCCTCTGCTCACAATCGCCATTCATACTCTTGAGCAAGTGATTAAGACATTCCTCATCTTTTCAACCCCATGGCCCAGATCAAAGTCATGACGTTAATAGCAGCCAAGCTTTTCATGTGTGACAGCATGCTGTCAGGGAGTGCATGTTACATAAAAGGTTCTATTCATAGCACAATTGTGCTAGAGCAGGCCTGCAATTATGCATGTGCCAACCCCTCTTCATTTTACATTTTACAGTGAATTATTTACCCTGTCCACATCCTCCAAAAGAGCCGATGACAGACAGATATTGCTAGATGGATGCCATATAACAAAAAGCAAGGCTCTGTGCAATTATAACAATATTATCATAAGAAGAAGGGCCTTACTTAGTGCCTTTGACTTTAGCCGTGATAGAAGAGCTCACTTGGCTTATTTTTGCTTATTTAATCATTATTTTATTAAAATAATTCAGGACTGGGGATGTTGCTCAGTTGGTAGAATACTTATGTAGCAGGTACAAAGACCTGAGTCCAATCCTTAACACCAAATAACTGGGGCAAGCTGGCATACATTTGTAATCCCAGCCTTTGGAAGATAGAAACAGGATCACTTCAAAATTAGTCTTGACTTCACAGCAAATTTGAATCCAGTCTGGGCTACATGAGACCCTGTCTCCAAGTGTTCAATTCATGTGTTCAACTTTTAAAGTCAGCAATACTGAAAGTGTGTAAAGTGTAAATAATACTACCTTACTCTACTGAAACAACATCTTTTACTCTTCCATTTCATCTGACATTTTCAAGTCTCTATATTTCTAAATAACATGCATGTAATGACTAGGTTTTGTTTTTGTTTTTGTTTTTTGTCAACTTGACACAAGCTAAGGTCATTTTTGTAGAGGGAACCTCAATGGAGAAAATGTCCCCACCAGATTGGCCTGTGGGCAAGCACATAGGGCACTTTCCATAGGGCACAGTTCCATCATGGCAGGGGGTCTAGTGTTATATAAGAAAGCAGGAAGACTACAGAATGGGAAAAGATATTTAGCAATTACACATCGTAGAAGGTCAATATCCAAAATATATAGAGAACTGGGGAAACTAGATATCAAGAAAACAAACAACCCAATTAAACAATGGGGTACAGATCTAAACAGCGAATTCTCAACAGAAGAAACTCAAATGGCTGACAAACACTTAACAAAATGTTCAACATCCTTGGCATCAAGGAAATGCCAATCAAAACTACTTTGAGATTTTTATCTTATACCTGTCAGAATGGGTAAGAGCAACAGAACAGGTAACAGCTCATACAAGCAAATGGAAGGAACTAGAAAAAAAAAAGTCATCCTGAGTGATATATCTCAGACCTAGAAAGACAAATATGATCAGTACCTTGTTCAGCCATCATCAGAGAAGCTTCCTCCTACAGAAGATGGGAACCAATTCAGAGACCCACAGTCAGATATTATGCAGAGAGAAGAGAGAGGTCTTGGAACACTCAGCCCTAAATGGGATGTCTCCATCAAATTCCTCTCCTCAGAGCTCAGTGAACACTGCACAGAAGGAGGTGGAAAGAATGTAAGAGCCAGAGGGGATGGGAGAGACCAAGAAAACAAGATCCTCTAAATCAACAAGAGCAGAGCTCATTTGAACTCAGAACCTGAAGCAGCATGCACAGGGTTTTCATGGGTCTGCACCAGGTCTTTGTGTGTATATGTTATGGCTTCCAGTTTAGTGTTTTTATGGGGTTCCTGAGTGTGTAAATGAGTGGGTCTCTGATTCTTTGCCTCCTTGAGGGCTCTGTTACTCCTGTTGCTTTGTCTTGTCACACTTCAATGAGATAGTTTTTATTTTATCTCATTATATTGTATTTTGTTATGTTTTTAGAAAAATGAATGAATGAGTAAATGAATATAAACCCAGTCGCTAGGGTAAAGGTTAACAACAGAACTGTCGTTTTATACCTTCTAGGAGAAGGCAAATCAGTTTTCTCCACTGGAATGATACTGGTGTATCAACCACTCCAGGGCAGATCTCATGTTCAGGAGGAGTTGACCAACATATAATGAACTCCACAGGATTTTTTTTATGTGTGCTTCTGTTTGTTTACAGTTTGGTGGTTTGTTTTATTTGTTTGTTTTTATTTTCTTTTGGGGTGATGTCTTTTATTTCTAGGTTTGAGGCACTTTGTTGTGTATTGGGTTTTGGTTTGTTTTCTGTGAAAGAACTTAAAGTTGAGTGGGTAGGAAGGAGGAGAAGATCTGGATGAACTTGGGGAAGGGGAAAAATATGATCAAAATATATTTAAATTTAAGTTTTGTTTTAAATCATAAAAGAATACGTTTTAAAAATATCAAGCAAGCAAATAAGCAGGCTGAGCAAGCCATGAGGAGCAAGACAGTAAGCAGCATTCCTTGTGGTCTCTGCTCCAGTTCCTGCCTGCAGGTTCCTGCCTTAAATTCTTTCCTGGCTTTCCTTCATAATGGACTGTGATCAGGACATGTAAGCCAAAATAAACCCTTTCCTCCAAAGTTGCCTTTTTCCCTGTGTATTAGATTTATCATTCTTTTTTTTTTTAAGATTTATTTATTTATTATGTATACAGTGCAAAACACCAGATCTCATTACAGATGGTTGTGAGCCACCATGTGGTTGCTGGAATTGAACTCAGGACCTCTAGAAGAGCAGCCAGTGCTCTTAACCTCTGAGCCATCTTGCCAGCCCAGATTTGTCATTCTTTAAAGGTAGAAGACAGACACTGTAATGAAGCATGTCAACAGAGATCACCAATAACACAGCACATGACTCATAGTAGGGCTTCACAAAAGACTTGTCAACTTCAGTTTATTTCAACAGGAACCAGAAGAGAAAGTACCAGTCGGATGAGCTTTGTCATTTTCCAAATACTATCAATTATAAGCCTCCTTCAAGGAAGCAGATGTGGCAATATCAACTCCAGCATAAGGCTTTCTTCACAAAGTGTTTGCCACATTGATTTGAATAAATTCACTCAGTTGTGCCCCACATGGTTGTCTTCATGTATCAGCCATCTAACCATACGTGTGGCACACATTTGACTATCTAAAAATACAGGTGGCCCAAAGTTCAAGAACAGAGTGCTTATTGAGATATTCATTCAACCAACAAATACTCATTTACCACCTCAGTCCTACCAATTGAGATTCTGGCTATCAGGGACAGGGAGTGAGGAAGCACCTGCTACTTGGAATTTAGCCATGGTGGAGGCAAATAGAAAACAATAGAGAAGCCGGGCGGTGGTGGCACACGCCTTTAATCCCAGCACTCGGGAGGCAGAGCCAGGCGGATCTCTGTGAGTTCGAGGCCAGCCTGGGCTACCAAGTGAGTTCCAGGAAAGGCGCAAAGCTACACAGAGAAACCCTGTCTCGAAAAACAAAAAAAAAAAAAAACAAAACAAAACAAAAAAAAAAAAAAACAATAGAGAAATAACAGTTTAGCTGGAAAGAAGAATAACATTAAGGACTGGAGACAAACACAAGCTGTTGTTGTCCAGGATGGTCCAGGGAAGCACGTGGCAAAAAGCAAGGAACCTGGCTGAGCAAAGAAAACCACAAATGCAAACCTCTTTGGAGTGAGAGAGCAGTAGCAAGGGCTGTGATGCGTCAGAACAGTGAACACAACCAACGGGTACAGTCCTGGAGGAAGTCAAGGGAAAAGTCCAGAGAGACTCCGCTGGCTCCACTCACTTCCAGTACTATAGCTAGCTGCAAATACTAGAGAGGTCTTGGGGTTTTGTTTGTGTAAGAAGGTGAGCTCTCAAGAGAACAAGGACATGGTCAGCTGTCACTCTCGGGAGGACTTCTCAAGCAAGCAGATCAGATCTTCTTGGGTGCTCCCTGTGGAAACCTTATTTCTCAGTGTGATACTGAGAGTGTTTTTATGAGATGACTGTCTTGCTCTCAAAGCTTCATGAAATAAACACTAGAGGATGATCCTATCCATAAACATGTGCTTATAAGAAGGCTGGGGGAAATGGAAGCATAAAGGAATTAAGTGGGTCTGGTGATGAATTCCAGCAATCCCAGTTACTTGGGAGGCAGGGGTAAAAGGGTCACAAGTGTGAGGCCATCATGAGTAACATAGTGAGACCTCATTTCAAAAATTAAATATAAATTTAAAGAGAGAAAAATTGGGATTTCATGACCACGTGGCAGACTCCCAAAAAGTAAGACCTCAACAATTATACGGTCAACTTTCAAGATAATTAATCTGATTGAGTCCTCAAACAAGACAAACACTTCATTTAGAACTCAGAGGAGGACCCAGGTCCTTCAAGGGTTGGATATGTTCCTTGGCCAGAAGCATCTTGTCCAGGGACCCACCCCTAAACTAAGGAAGAAATGCTTGCAATCCTCTAGCCCTTTCCAAACCTCCTAGGAAGCACCCTTGCCAAGTCTGATCCATCAGCACTTGAGATAATGAAGTAATTTATGACAGCTTGTGGTGATGGAATTGAACAAGACTGGAAAATCTTTTCCTTCTACACAGATCAAAAACGCATTTTTAACCAAGAGAGTTCAAGTCCGTGATTGAAAAGGGCACATGTAGCGAGCCATGTAGCTACCGAGTGCAATTAACACCCATTAGTAAGGCCACAGGAACTTCCAACTGCTTTATTCAGAATCAAGCCCCACCCGCATCTTAGAAAAGTAAATAATTCTGTTGCCATGGTTGTGAATTTTACCAAACCTATATCTGAAGGAAGATGGTTTTACATATTCACGTGATTGAACTGCACAATTTAAAATGGCTTCCAGTTATCACCACTGTGGGTTATTGGGACAAAAGCAATCATCTTGGATGACCTTACACATTCTTCCCTTCTTATTTTTTAAATACAAATTGATGATGTATACAAATGGAATTTCCCTGGAGTCTCAGACATATTCTGTTTTCCCAAACTTCCTTGTCTTACAGCGGCTGCTTTTACGTACAGTTCATCTGGCAAAAATGTTCCCCACCGCCATTCCCACATCCACCTAGGAAAGGGTCTGTGTGTCGTCCGATCTTGATTTCCACACTAAATTTCAGTTTCCTGACCAATTCTGGAAAAACCCATTGACAAGATAAATTTTGAGAAGGCTGTAAAATTATTTTCCATCTGGAATAAAATTCTCTATAAGGAAGTAAGTGAGGGAAGAGCCAGGTATTTCAGCCAGGGGACACACCCACACCATCATAGGACCATCCTCTGCAAAACCCTGGGGAGATTATCAGCTCTATTTCCTGCCTCCAGGCAAGATGTCATCTAAAGCATTTCAACTCCTCAGACTGAAGGCTCCCAGGAGAGCTACAGCCTTTGTTCACACTCACAGCCTCCTTACTGGCGAAAGCTTCTCATTTCCAAAAATCAAATGGCTCTACAGAAAACTAAGTCTCTACCCAATTGAACTTTTCTCAAAGGCCAAAACAAACGTACAAGCAAACTAATGCTTTTCTATGCACACAAAGTGGGTTTTGTGTCAAAGCTGATAAATTACAGAAAATAGTATTGAGACTTGCTATTTCTGTGAAATATTTAAATGCTTCATTTCAAATATACAACATTTCAATAGATTTTAATACTTTAGCCAATAATATATGTTTATTATGGGAAATTATAAAGGGAGAAATAAAAGAATCACACAGAATTCAACCCCCTAAGCAGATATTAGTAGTCTTACATAAAGCCATTTCCTCTGCATATAAGGAGCTCAAAATATTTTATGATGATGAACTCATACCTCAACAATTTTATGACTCTTTATTACCAGTGACTATTATGGAATCATTTTATCTGTTTATAAATAGATGTCTATATCATAATTTAAATTCAGCATATATTAATTGTACAAGATGATGGTTTTCATTATGACATCTTCAAATATAGAATATACTTTCTATAATTTTTTTTCTAACTTAAAATATATTTTAGGGGCTGGAGAGATGGTTCAATGGTTAAGAGCACTAATTGCTTTTCCAGAGGACCTGAGTTCAATTCCCAGCATCCACATGGCAGCTCACAACTGGTCTGTAATTCCAGCTCCAGGGGACCCAACACCCATGGCAAAATACCAATGCATGTAAAATAAAAACAAATAAATTAAAATATATTTTAATTAATTTTGCTGTTTTGTTTTGTTTTTTGAAATAGGTCCTCAGAGGCTGAGGATGTGGTGGCAGAACACTTGCCTGGCCTGCACAGAGTTCTGGATTTAATGCCAAGGACACCAAAAAATAAAAGAAAGAAAAAGAGAGGGGGAGAGAAGAAGGAGGAGGAAGGGAGGAAGGAAAGAAGGAAGGAAGGAAGGAGGGAGGGAGGGAGAGAAGGAGGGAGGGAAGGGAGGGAGGGAAGGAGGGAGGGAGGGAGGGAGGGAGGAAGAAAGAAAGGAAGAAAGGAAGAAGAAAGGAATGGGAATAAAATGGAATGGGAGATTCTTATTTAGCCCAGGCTGGCCTTGTCAAACTGACTGTATAGCTGAGGCTGGCCTTGAACTCCTGATCTACAAGCTTCCTTGTCCTGAGCATGTGCTACCATGCCATCTTTAAAATGTACTATACTTTGAAATAACCAAGATAGGATAACATGAGAATTAACAACTTTCCCATTGAAAACAACCCAAAATCTATAGATTTTTTTAAAGCAACCTCAACATTTTTTAAGCTGGTAAGAAAAACAAAAAAAAAAAAAACCCTTAGGTGTAATAAAAATCAGAAGGCATAAAAGGGACATCAGCACTCAAGCACTTTGGTCTAGAGTCACCTGCCAAACCCTGGAGAGGAAGCAGTCTTGTTTGGCAGCTTTTCAAGTTCAAGGCTAGGGACCCCCCACGTAAGAATTCTAGGAGACCTTCACTGAGTGCAGACGACCTGAGAAGCTCCACCCATGAAAGACAGCGCTGCATACGGCTGCTCTGAGCATAACACACACACACACACACACACACACACACACACACACACACACACACACACACACAGGCACGCACACACACGCACACACACACGCACACACACCCCGCCATAAGGAATGAACGAGTGATGGGAGATTCCTCCCAGGAAATGTATAACCATTAGAGGTTGGGGTAATCGTTGGTTTTAAAAAATAAGCGGCGCTTTTACCAATCGAGAAAGACCACAAGGCACAACAAAACCCAGCATCAGAGCTTTATTCCGAGGAGCGGGGAGGGGACAGAAGAGAGTGACCAGGCCTGTGGAAGACAGTGCAGAGGGGGGGGGGAGGAGGAAAGAGCAGAAGAGAGGGCAGGAGTCTGTGTCCGGCTTTTTTAGGGATTTCCCTGCACATGCGCAAGTGGGCTTAGGGCGCTGATTGCGTGACCGCACTGCACGCATTTGCGTAATCACACAGTGCACTGATGACGTAAGACCCCTTACTTAGCTACTGAACTGCGCATGTGCGGTCATATAACTGGGATGGCAGGATCCTCACAGTAACGGCTCAGTCGATAAAGTGCGAGCATGAGGACCTGAGTTCAGTCTTTAGGTGCATATACAAGAGCTGGCCACAGCCCCGTAAGGGTGTCTGTGGTCGCAGCACTGAACAGGTGAAGTTGGGAGGACCTCTGGGGTTTGCCGGCCTGAGTGCAATAAGAAAGACTACCTCAGCTAATACGATAAAGAGCAAACGAGAAAGGCACCTGACGCTGATCCGTAACCTCCACATGCGTGTGCTCACAAGGCGTGCACACCTACCCATATACAATGCCCTCAGACACGTACATATGAAAGGCTGAGTTCTGTTAAACTGGTCTCTGCGTGATGGCGACCCTCAACACCTAGCAGAAGTAAACGGCCTTTCTGGGGGAACTGACTTTAAAAATGCAGACTTCAGATACTTTCAGGGTTGTAAAGTCTATTAAATACATGGTTTAAAAGAATTATGTACCACATAAGGACACAAAAGACCGTGGACAACGGTCAACAGAGGGCTGGGGCTGCAGCTCAATAGGAACGTGCTTCTCCAGCACACCCAAGGCTGAGTTCAATCTCCATAGGGAAAAAAAGGAGGAGACAAAGCCAGCAGAAATAAAACAAGAGGACAATAGCATTACATCTGCAAAGACTTTGCACAGTAAGATTAATGAGCATACAAAGTGAACTAAAACTTTAATAAAATATGAGCAAATAAAGCGATAATAAAAGTATTGAAGTAACTTTGGAAGTTAAAAAAAAAAAAAAAAAATGGAGCTTCCAGCAAAGAAAAGTCTGACACTTTAAAAAAGATACCCTTCCAGGTGTAGTGCTCCAGGCCTGAGATCCCCGCACTGGGAAGGTAGAAGCAGGAAGGCTGGTGTTTATGCTCAGCCTGGGCTACGGAGAAAAATCTTGATGCTGAAGAGATGACAGCTCTCGCAGAAGACCCAGTCCAATTCCCAGCATCCTCAAGGTGGCTCATAACCATTTATAATGCCAGTTCCAGGGATCTGATGCCCCATTAGAGGCACCAGGCCCGTGGTGCACAGACACCCACACAGACAAAACACCCATATTCATAAAAGAGATTCGTTTCTTTAAAGGAAAGAAATGGGGGGGGGAACCCTTCATTAGCTAAATGAAATGGACTTTTAGAACAAACAAAATGAATGATGATGCATACATACACTATCTTTAAAGTTATAAAATAGTGTAGTCTGATGAGTGTCCCTCAAGGGTTCATATAGATATAGATATAGATATAGATATAGACATAGATATAGATATGGATATGGATATGGATATGGATATGGATATGGATATAGACATAGACATAGATATAGATATGGATATGGATATGGATATGGATATAGATATAGATAGATTTGGACTCAGATGGGGGTACTAGGAACTGCCACAGACCTTTCAGAAGTGAGGACTCCTGGCATAGCAGCAGATCTTTGTGGCTGTCACTCAAAGGAAATTGTGAAACCCATTCTGGGTCTCTGGGTCTCTGGATCTCTAGGTCTCTGGGTCTCTGAGTCTCTGAGTCTCTGGGTCTGGGTCTCTGGGTCTCTGGGTCTCTGGGTCTCTGGGTCTCTGAGTCTCTGAGTCTCCCACATCCTACCGCTACCATAGCATTGATGTGAGTGTTCACTACAACACACACTCCCATCATAATATGCTGCTGTCACAAGTGGCCAAAAGCTATGAGGCTGCATTTCCCCAAACTCGAACCTCCAAAACCTCAACTAAATCTGCTTTTTCTTCTTTATAAGTTATGTGTCTTGGGTATTTTGTTACAAGACTATGAAATTGTTCAATACAGAAAAATAGTAGGATATAAAATTAGCATGTAAAATCAATATCCTTCATATGCACACATTTATGGAAAAGAAAGTGTCATTTTACTGTAGACACAGAAGAAAAGATCAGATTACTAGAAAAAAACCACATGAAACTTTTCAATTTGCATGAAGGAAATGTTAAAAATAATCCTAGAGAATTTAACTTGTGGACTTAAACTAACATCCTTGTTGCACAATTCTTCCTCAGCTAATTTATATCTTAAAGTAAGACAATGATAAAAATCACATAAAGCTGGGTGGTGGTGGCACACACCTTTAATCCCAGCACTTGGGAGGCAAAGGCAGGTGAATCTGAGTCCAATGCCAGCATGGTATACAGAGTGAGTTCCAGGAAACCCTGTATCAAAAAAGAAAATAGATAGATAGATAGATAGATAGATAGATAGATAGACAGATGGATGAATGAACGAATGAATAAAAATCACATAAAACCTAGCATGGTGGTACATGCCTTTAATCCCAGTACTCCAGAGGCAGAGGCAGGCCAGTCTCTTGAGTTCAAATTCAGCCTCGTGTACTAGTGAGTTCCAGGACAGCAAGGACTATGTTGAGAGACCTTGTCTCAAAAACCAAAACAAAATCACATTAAAATGTGGGTTTTTTTTTTTTAATGTGTGGTGAAGAAACCATGTCTGATGGCACACACTTACTATCCCAACACTCAAGAAATAGAGACTAGAGAGAGGATCAGGGGTTCAAGGCTAGTACTGACTGTAACAGGAGTTTGACACCAACCTAGGCTACATGAATCCTTGTCTTAAAACAACAACAAAATGAGAAAATACTCAGGGAAATATTGAAAATAAGGCTATCCAGAAATGGGGATGGTGGTGCATTCAGGAATCTGAGACAGAAGGATTGTGAGTTCCAAGCTAGTATGGACTACATAGGGTGTAAGGTCTATCTGTCTGCCTGTCTGCTTGTCTCTGTGTGTGTGTGTGTGTGTGTGTGTGTGTGTGTGTGTGTGTCTGTCTGTCTGTCTGTGTCTGTCTGTCTGTCTGTCTGTCTGTCTCTCTCTCTCTCTCACACACACACACACATTGAAGAGATGAAGGAGATAGATATTTCTATTAGATCCTCAAATATGCAGAAACACCATTATAACTTTTTAAAAAATTATCCACTGTTTATGAACACACAAGTACATTACCGCCCCCACACTAAACAAACAAATAAAAAAAATTATTACAAACACAAGGCAAAATGATGATAGACTCTAACGCACACACACACCATTCTCTCTGCCAGACAGCTCGAAGCAGGACTCTTCCTTGGAACCCTTGTGGAGAGGCCCTGGCGGCCAAGTCTGTGCTGACACATTCTCCCCTGCCCCACCGTGTGGGTTCCAGGAATTGAACTCAGTTATTCACGCTTGTCAACAATCGCCTTTACCCACTGAGCCACCCCATCAGCCAAATTAGTTTTACAGCTTCTTGTTTCGTTTCGTGTTGTTTCCGAGTTTAAAAGCAGTTTCAAATTTTCTCTGCTCCACACGCAAACGTTGAAGTTCCAGGAAACAAGAGTCTAGTTGCAAATGAGAGGGTTGGAGAAAGAGTGAATAGCAGTTTCTCCCCATCCTCCCCCTCTCTGTTCTGATACTGAGCCAGCTTGTTCCGCTCTTCCGCCGCCATGAGATGACTCCCTCCGAGATACATGGACACCTGCAAGGGGCAGGCTCACTCTATGTTTGGGCAGCAAGCCTGGAAAAGTGGAAGATCCTTGCCAGAGGGAGTTGATACTACATTCTTTCGGGGTTTAATCTTTTTCCATTTCACAGTGACCAGATGACACCCTTGTCTTCTTCCCAAGAGTCTCCCTGATACATGGGTCCTTCGTCACATGTCAAGTATGAACCATATGGGGAGAAAACGGCATCTTCTACATACTCCAAGTCTCACAACTCCAAGTCAAGCACATTTGTTCTTTTTCCATAAGAGCTCTCCCATTTCCCAGGTATGGAGAGATGAGAAAGGCATCATAACGGGTAGAATGTGAGAAATGGCTGAGCAGGTCAGCAGAGACCACTCCACCGTGGGAGGGAGCAGCTGAAATGCACAGTTCTAAGCTTTAGGAGACACAAGCTTTCTCCTAACAGAAAACATGATTCTCTGAGCTTTCCCAGGTCTTCCTTCCCACTAGAAAGCAGCAGATGAGCAAGCCAGCATGCTCTGGACTCTCACAAGAATAACAATTTGGCAAGGAACTTAGCTGTCTCAGTCTCCAAAAATATGTCTTTCCTTGTTTATGTTTAAAAAAATGTGCTCCTGTCACCAAATATATCAGTGTTTTTACATCTTTTGTGAAACACATGCGCACACACATACACAACTTATGACATTACTTCCTATACTCTCACATAAATTCTAAAACACAGCCAGGTGGTGATGGCACACGCCTTTAATCCCAGCACTCGGGAGGCAGAGGAAGGTAGATCTCTGTGAGTTCAAGGCCAGCCTGGTCTACAGAGTGAGTTCCAGGAAAGGCGCAAAGCTACACAGAGAAACCCTGTCTCGGGGGGGAAAAAAATTCTAAAACACATTTAAGAAAACCTTCCCCAAACAATTCATACTTTTCCTCTTGATGATTTGAATGAGAATGCCCCCACCGCCCCCCACCCACCCACCCACACAGCTTTATGTTTGGAAACTTTGTCCTCCATTGTTGGAACTGTTTGGGAAGGATTAGGAGGTGTGGCCTTGTTGGAGGAGGTGTGTCACTGGGAGTGGGCTTGAGGTTTCAAAAGTCACGTGCCACTCCCTGTGTGCTCTGTGTCTCTTGCTGGTGGGTCAAAATGTGGACTGTTAGCTGCTCTTCCATCCTATACTCAAACTCTCTGGAGTAGTAAGCCAAATTAAACTCTTGATTTTAGGAACTGCTGAGGTCTTGATGTTTCATCACAGCAATACAAACTCTAAGACATCTTCTGTGGCTGGGCGGTGGTGGCACACGCCTTTAAACCCAGCACCCAGGAGGCAGAGGAGGCGGATCTCTGTGAGTTTGAGGCCAGCCTGGGCTACAGAGTGAGTTCCAGGAAAGGCGCAAAGCTACACAGAGAAACCCTGTCTTGAAAAACCAAAAAAAAAAAAAAAAAAAAAAAAAAAGGACGTCTTCTGTGCACACAGATGTTTGCTAGTCTGTCCTTCTGCTTTTTATGATGCTTTTTTAGCCCTCTGTGTTTTCATAACCCAATAATAGGTCACAACCTACCGTCATTTACATACGTTGCTTCCGGCATTTTTTTTCCCTGAAATTGAGTTTGAATTCTCCATGAGTGCATCATCCGCACAGCTATTTTTTATTCTTTTACTAATTTCTTCAACAGTACCCATATCATAGAAGAAAAGGCCAGAGGGTTCGCTCTATTTATGTGCATTATTAATAAGGGCTTCCCTTCACACAAAACCTACTTAACTTTTTTAAAGATTGAATTTAATTATTTAAAAAATACTTTTATTCCTCACGAATTTCTTACAAGGTATTTTGATCATATTTACCCCCACTTTATTCCCTAACTTCTCTCAGAACGACCCCCACCTCCTTACTCCCCCCAGCTTCATGTCTTTGTTTTGTTGTTTGTGTTCAACATTCCAGTTTGTGTTCAAAACTCCAGTTCGTGCTGTCCATGTACTGGGTGTGGGACCATCCATTGGAGCAGGGTCCACATCCTTAAAGAAAACCGACTCTCCTTATCCCAGAAGGCATTAAGTGTTCACAGCTACTTAGTTAGGGGCTCATGAACCCCTTCTCACCACATGCCAGAACTTCGATTGGCTTTATCTTGTACAGCTCTTACGCGACCACAGCTCTGTGAGTTCACGTGGGCAGCAGTAATATTTAGAAAGCACTGTAACCTCTGACTCTTACAACAGTCCTGCTCCCATATTCCTCAATGATCTCTGAGCCCTGGGGAGGTGGTATATTATAGATGCCCCATTTGCGGCTAAGCAATCAACAGTTATTCGTTGTCAAAACCATCTGTGTTGGGGCTGGAGAGATGGCTCAGAGGTTAAGAACACTACTTGCTCTTCCAAAGTCCTGAGTTCAATTCCCAGCAACCACATGGTAGCTCACAACCATCTGTAGTGAAATCTGGTGCCCTCTTCTGGCCTGCAGGGATATGTGCAGACAGAACACTGTATACATAATAAATAAATAAATCTTTAAAAAAAAAAAAAAAAGCAGCTGTGAGTTTCTCTGTTCACCATCCACTACACAGAGAAATTTCTCTGATGGGGTCTGAGAGCGGCATTAATCCCGGCTCAAGACTGGTTGGTCCCCTGGGTCTACAGCAAGCCCTTTTCGACATTTGATAATGAAATTTGGTCTTTAGCTGCTTGTGTAGGATCCTGATTATGCAGCTATTCCAGACATTTTACATGTAAGTCGTTAATGTCTGTGCCTCCAAGAAGATGTGAGGTCAATAAAAGGCTAATTGCTCCAAGCTTCCTGGCTGTGGTTATCTAAGGCTTGGCAGCCAGTAAGGAAGTCAGTTCTTTCGTCATTTTATAGTGTTTTGATATCTGGGTCAAAATGAAAGGCCAGCTAGTTCAGGTGAGGTACCCCCCAGAGAGAGGAAAGCAGAGGCAGCGGACCTCGGTATCTGAGAAGGCATGGAAGGTCCGGTGCTCACTGCGCCTGAACCAATCCTCTTAATTCTTCGTTCATGGCGTGCCATCACTATCCTACGCATGCCTCTGTTTTCAATATGACAAGATGACATCTGTGACGGTTCATGTTCATTGTCAGCTTGACACAATGTAGAATCATCTGGGAAAAGAGGCTCGGTGAGGGCGTGTCCAGATCAGGTTGGCTGGCCTCTAGACATGCCTGCGGTAGAGTGTCTCAATACCTTAACTCGTGTGGGCAGCCCTTGGGTAAAAGTGGGTGTACCATTCCCTGGTTTGTAGAGGTGTAGAGAAAAGTACCTGAACAATAAGCATCCATGCATTCATTTCTCTCTGCTCTTACCTGTCTATATGATGTGACTAGATACTTCCCTGCAACAAACTGTCATCTGAAACTTTGAGTTAAAAGAAACCCATTCTCCCTTAAGCTGTTTTCTGTCGCCAAGCAAAGAAGAAGACAACTTGACTGAGAACATTCCCTGTATGCTCATATGTTTGCATACTTAGTTCCCAGTTAGTGAACTTTTTAGGAAGGATTAGGAGGTGTGGCCTTGCTGGAGTAGGTCTGACATCACTCGGGGTGGGCTTTGAGGTTTCAAAAGCCCATGCCAAGCCTGTCTGCTTCTTGCTGGGATGTTCATAGACAAACCATCTCAAACTGTAAGCAAGTCCCCAAATTAAAAGCTTCCTTTCAGAAGTTGCCTTAGTCATGGTGTCTCCTCACAGCAGTACAACAGTAACTAAGACAGAAGTCAGTACCACACACAGGGACTGGGATATTGCTGTGTGCCAGCTCGAGTCCGCAGGACCAAGCTCGGGCAGAACCGGAAGAGGATCCTGAGCAGCCGCAGTGAGTAGGAAAAGAATGCCCAGGAGGCTGTGTCAGTGTGTAGCTCCCGTGTTGAAGTAACAGACTAGCTTATATCATCTCGGGCAGACAAAAGGAGCAAGGGAATTCACCTAATTTGCGTGTGCGGACCAGGTTGAGGGCAGGCAGATATACAGATTCAGAGAGTGCTGAGAGGTGGCGGCATGTCATAGATTGGGGCAAGGACACTCACTGAAGGGGCTTTATCTGCACACTCAGTGGGAGCAGGGGTCAGGGGAAGAAACCTTATAAGGTTGTATAAGAAGTCCAGCCTGGGATGTTTCGGTGATCAGACAAACGGCAAGCAGTCCTGGCTGCCTTGGAGACATGTGGGCTTATCAGATGCTATGTTTGCCAGGCAGGTCCATGCTCAGAGAAGCCTATCTTCTGGGGTCTGTTGGCGCCTGAGGAGAGAAGGGGAGTGGGGGGAAGATCCTGGGGGGAGGAGGGGAGGAGGAGCACCCAAACTCCTGCCGCTCTTGGGGTGAGAAAATCTGGGGTTTTGAAGGATACTTCCACCCCTTTGTAGCTTCAGGCCAGCCCCACAGCTGCGAAAAGGAAATGAACACTTCAGCAGCAAAGGAAACCATCAAAAAGGAAAAGCTCACACAAATTCAAATCAAGGAGGGGTTCCAGCCCCAGCAAGCTGAAGAACTTCGCAGTTACTGCCATGCAGTTCTGGATTTAGGGATACTGTAGTAAAGCAATTGTGGAATCTTCCTTCATGCTTAAGGAAAGCCAAGCTTGCTGCTGGGAAGTCCCTGTAAGGAGGCCCAGAGAGGCCAACCGTGTGAAACAGTCAAAGTGAAGCCTAGATTTCCTTAGAGATTCCAAGACGTTGAAGATGGCAGAGCTATGGGATACTAGCTGAGGAGAGCTGCTAACAGGATGTGGAACCAACCCAAGGAGAGAAATGTGTTGCAGTCAATGGTGGCACACGCCTTTAATCCCAGCACTCGGGAGGCAGAGGCAGGCGGATCTCTGTGAGTTCGAGGCCAGCCTGGTCTACAGAGCGAGATCCAGGAAAGGTGCAAAGCTACACAGAGAAACCTTATCTAAAAAAAAACAAAAAAACAAAAAAACAAAAACAAACAAAAAAAACTGGCCGGGTGGTGGTGGCGCACGCCTTTAATCCCAGCACTCGGGAGGCAGAGCCAGGCGGATCTCTGTGAGTTCGAGGCCAGCCTGGTCTCCAAAGCGAGTTCCAGGAAAGGCGCAAAGCTACACAGAGAAACCCTGTCTCGAAAAACCAAAAAAAAAAAAAAAAAAAAAAAAAAAAAAAAAAAAACCTGGAAGGGGAGAGCCATCTAATAAACGCTTTAACATCAGACCTGGAGTTGCAGAATGTGGAGTTTGCCCTGCTGGTTTTCATAGTATTTCCTCACGACACCCCTTTCCTCCCTTTAGGATGGTAATGCACGTCTGTGCCGTTGAACATTAAAATGTTGAAGGTATATGATCTGTTGGGGGTTTTGTTTTGTTTTGTTGTTTTACAGCTAAGAGATTGTCTTGGGTGTCAGATGAGACTTTGGACTTTTAAACAGTCTTAACGGTGAGAGACTACAGGGACTTTTGAAGTTAGACTAAACGCATTTTGCATTATCATGTGGCTATAAGCCTACGGAGGCAGCCAGGGAGTGGAGTGTGGTGGTTTGAATGAGAATGGGTGATGGTTTTTAGCGGGGCTCTTACCCTGCGAGGAAAAGTCACAAAACAGGACAGAATCCACTAACAAGAGTTTTATTAAGATGAGGAGAAAAGGATAGACGTGATCAGGTCTATGGAAGGACACGTGTGAAGGGAGCGGGGGAACATGGGAGCCGGCTTTTATTTTTTATTTATTTATTTTTTTTTTAAGATTTATTTATTTATGTATACAGTGTTCTATCTGCATGCATGCCTGCATGCCAGAAGAGGGCACCAGATCACATTATAGATGGTTGTGAGCCACCATGTGGTTGCTGGGAATTGAACTCAGGACCTCTGGAAGAACAGGCAGTGCTCTTAACCTCTGAGCCATCTCTCCAGCCCGGGAGCCGGCTTTTAAAGGCCAAGCCGCACCTGCGCACACAGGCCCACATGGCTATTCCACACATGTGCATAGATCACGTGGTTGCGCCACGCGCTTTATACAACCATGCAGCCACAGGGTCACGGGTCACGCAGGATGTATGACCCGGAAATGACTATTGTCCCATCAGGCATGTGCGGCCGTGGAGTGTGGTGGGAATTCCTATCAATGGCCCCCATAGGCTCACATATGTATGCATGTATGTATGTATGTTTAGTCCCCAATTGGTGAGATGTTTAGGAAGAATTAAGAGGTGTGGCCTTGTTGGAGTACTTGTGATCTTGTTGGAGGAGGTGTGTCACTATACGAGTGCTTTGAGGTTTCAAAAGTCTATGCAAGGCTTAGCATCTCTCTTTCTCTCTGCCTGCTGCCTGCAGATCATGATGTAAAGAAAGCTCTCACCTGCTACCCCAGCACCATGCCTGTCTGCTTCCCACCATGATGATCATACACTAACCCTCTAAAACTGTAATCGAGCTCCCAATTAAATGCTTCCTTCTGTAAGTTGCCTTGGTCATGGCGTCTCCTCACAGCACTAGAAGAGTAACTAAGACACTCTTAATAAATTATGAGTGTGCATCTAGGCACACAGATGCATATGTAATCACACATAGTAGACATTTAGTTTTAGTTATGAATTTTAAATATTAATCGTGTAAGAATTCACTCAGATTTACACATGTTGTTATATTCTGATTTTTCCCGTGACACATAAGCATTGAAATGTAGGACCGCAATGTATCCTATCTCTGATCAGTGAGTTTTTATTGTTGTTAAGTTTCTCTTGTGAATAGTAGTGTCAAGAGTACAGTTGGCAGGTCAGAGGACTGGGGAATATTCAGCTCAGACTTGGGGTAAAGTGCTTGTTTGTTTTATCTTAGCTTTTAGTACAATAACCAAACCAAAATACTCGTGTGTTTTGAGTTGTGAGAAACAAGTGCCGCTTCTAAGTCATAAAAGACAAAAAACAAAACAAGCAAACAAACAAAAAACTCGAGTTTCGCAGTTCGTCCTCTCTGGACACTGAGCATACTAGCACCTAGGATGCTTCGTGGAAGTCCAAGCTGCTCTTCCTGGGTGGCCCCTCCAGCCAGGCTCCCCCTCAGTCTCCAGCAGCAGCTGCACCATCTGCTGCTGCACCCCGGCAGCCAGGCCTGACAGTTCAGATGGCAACCACTGCGTCCGATGTGGCTGTGGGCTCCACCGTGGAGCACACACCCTGGGTCATGCCATCACTGGGGACTTCAGTGACGGTTTGTGTGTTAAGCCCACAAAGCCTGACATTGCTTGCCAGGAGCCTCAGGGAGCCCAGCGGCTGGACCAGCAGTCTTGTGGGCCCTGCTCTCTTAAGATCAAGCTGTTTCCGGAGTGTGCCCAGAACCAGGGTGATGGGAAGCCATACAAGGGCTTCAACAGGGTGCTTCGGCAGTGCAGAATTGCAAATGGGTTAATCAAGAAATTCAAACTGGGCCGGAGAGATGGCTCAGAGGTTAAGAGCACTGACTGTTCTTCCAGAGGTCCTGAGTTGAATTCCCAGCACCCACATGGTGGCTCACAACCATCTGTAATGAGATCTGGTGCCCTCTTCTGGCCTGCAGGCATACATGCTGTATACATAATAAATAAATCTTAAAATAAATAAATAAACCTTTAAAAAAAAGAAGAAGAAAAGAAATTCAAACTGAAGAAATGGAAATCGGCTCTACACAACTGATAGTGTCAGTGTGGTCCCCGAGTAAGCCTCTTCTTAGTTCCATGGCTTCAGAATGGCCATGAAATAGAGTTCTAACTGAAGAGATGTCCACCAAGAGTTGTAGTGTTGGGGGCTGGGCAAGGGTTTGGCCTCCTTGAACCAACTATGTTGTGTTTTGTGAGTTGATGAAAATTAAAGTGGTTTTATTCTGAAGAAGAAAAACAAAAACCCAACTCAAGATCAGCCCAAAGATTCACCTAAGATGATACCCATTGTCTGCCCCATGTGACATGCAGTAGGGTCGTCGGCAACCAGAAGAGCCTATTGAGCATTCACATTATGACTAGGACAACTCTGGCACTGAGACTTCCTTAATAGTATTTTAGCGACTACTAAATTCAAGCAGCCACATTTGGCTGGAGGCGATGTATCCTTGAGCATAGTCCTAGAGTTTTCTTTTTATGGTGATGGTGAATGCTGCTCCATCTAGTGGCTCCTCCGTCTCTCCTAAGATGCATGACTCACAACAGATTTTGCTTATAGACTAAGCTTTTGTTTTAAGCATTTTAATTCCCCCCCTATAGTAAAACCATATTGTTTTTTTTTTCTAAACAATAGTTCAGGAATCCAATTGGAACTGATTTTGTTCAAGTCCATATTGGAGGGGCAGAGGGTCTTCTCTCAGGAGTATCAATTGTGGTTGTAGCCTTTATCGTTATAAAGGAAATCATTGCATTTTCTCCACGGGATGTTATTTTTAAAAAATACCTTTCAGAGTCATGTGCAGTAGTAGTTATAAATGAATGCTACTTTCTTTCACTATCGAGAAAATAGGTAGGCCATTCAAAAAATTATCAAAGCAAAGTTTTGGTTAATCAGGGTGGCGTATACTTGTAATTCCAGCACTTGGGAGGTACAGGCAGGAATATTAGTAGCGACAGGTCAGCCAGTGCATCTGGCATTCAAGACCAGCCTGAGCTACAGAAGACCCTGCCTCAAAAAAGCACAATTGGGGCATGGTGGCTCATGCCATTAATGCCAGTACTCCGGAGGTAAGAACAGGAAGATCTCCTGTGAGTTTGAGGCCAGCCTGGTCTATATAGCAAGTTCTAGGACAACCAGAACTACATAATAGAGAGACCCTGACTTTTTTTTAAGCAAAACAAAACAAAATAACAAGCACACACCAAAAAAAAAATGTAAATGTTTTAGCTGCCAATACATTTAAAAATCAAAAATTCTTTTTACCGTAAAAACATAACCAACCCTAGAAAACCACCAGGGGGCAGCATTTCACACCGTTACAGGTGAAGAATGCTGAGCAAGCGTGTTTTCCTTTTGTAAAAGTGAATCTATTGGGAACGGATTTTTAAAGAGAGTATTTTATCTCAAAAAGACACTTAAGTCTGAGAGGTTAGTCTCTGTGAGTCGTCCTGAGTCACCTTAAGTCCTGGGGCTCAAGAACAGCCAAACAAGGAGTGTAGCTAGGGCTTCCGACCTGACGAGCTTCCAACCTTGTATTTATTTTCTCAGGAAATCTTCCTGGGTGACATGCCATACACAGGAAATAATTGCCTTCTCACCCAAAGCTCCCCGGTAAGGGCTCCATTGTCTGCAGACGCAGATTACAGGCAGAAGCACCTGACACCTTGTTCCTGGAGGTGAATCATTCAATTAGAGTCAGGCACGAATCAGCTACCAGAGCAAACAGCACTTCTAGTGTGGTTGTGTGCCGGTCCTCTCTGTAGCAGAGAACTTCAGGGAACAGGCGGGCTATGACAGTTCTAACCATGCTTTGCAAATGGTAAATCTGCGTGTTTTAATTTCTCCCTTTGAATCGCGTGTTATTATGATTTTATTAATCACCTCTTTGAAGAAGAGCCATTCCAAAGATTCAGTGTGTTAGACATGGTGCGTTTACCCTCTCTAGAAAGACAGTGAAATTAGGCCCTCTGGGAAGACAAAAGGAGGATTAGATCTAGCTTTTTATCTCCAGAGCCTGTTACAACATCAAAGGTAGGCCTGATGGAGGGACTGGCAGAGTTCCTCGTGGAAGCTTGCCTTTCATCCAGGAAATGCATTCAACAAGGCTTGTTGCTCCATGCTTAAAGGTGATGTTGAAGTTGGAGGCGTAACAAAAATGCTACGTGGGGACCAGCAAGAAGGCTCAGCAGGTAAAGGTATTGGCTGTGCAAGCCTGAAGACCTGAGTTTAATTCTTAGCCTATGTAAAAGGTTGATGAGGGGGCCTGCATCTGTCATCCCAGCATTCCTATGAAGAGATGGGAAGTGGAGACGGGTTCTTGACCAGAAAGACTTGGGCCAAGCCAGCCTGGAGCATACAGCAGAGCAGGAAACAGTGAGACAGATCGTGCCTCAACAAGGTGGAAGGAGAGGACTGACTCCTGAATGTGGATGTCCTCTGACATCCACACAAGCTTTGCTCCTGAATTCTCTCTCTCTCTCTCTCTGTCTCACGCACACATACACCCTAATGCATTAATAGACAAATAAACAATATTTAAAGAATAAAATCTTTTTTAAAATCACAAGAAGATGCAATGAGTTCACATCTTGGTGAGTGCAGAACCCAAAACAAGCATGGCTAAGGACTAAGAGGGAAGAAAGATTTATCACCTGTACTACGTAGAGCATCGCATTTCCTTCCAAAGCAATATTCTTGACATAAGAAAGCATGGGGGCTGGCTCAGAGGCAAGAAGCACATGCCTGGTGGCACAAGTTTGATTCCTGGAGCCCACATCAAAGTGGAAGAAAAAAATAAACAGCCTTCATAAAGTTGTTCTCTGACCTCCACACATCTGCCATGACACACCATACACACAAACACACAAACACACACACACACACACACACACACACACACACACACACACACACACTGAATGAGATGCCCCCAGAATCTTGGGAAATTGGAAAGCTTGGTCCCCAGTTGGTGGCACTGTTTGGGAAGGCTTCAGAGGCGTGGCCTTGGAGGATGTCCCTGGAAGTTGGCTTTGAGAGTTTAAAGGCTCACACCATTTCCAGTTCACTGTCCCTGTCTCATGCTTGTTCAAGTTGTGAGTCTTCAGCTTTCTTTTCTAGCTACCCAGTTGGCCTCCATTCTAACGTCATGAGCTCTAGCCCTCTGTAATTGTAGGCCCAAATAAATCCTTCTTTTATATAACACCTTTGACATAGTGTTTTATCACAGCAATTGAAATATAACTAACACACACACACAATAATGATATTTTTTGAGAGAAGGGATACTTTAAAGCATTAATTAGACAGGTTTCTTCCTTAAAGATGTCTGCCTAATTAGTTCTGGCCAAAGGGATTTTTTTCTCTTAGGGTAAATCATGCAACCCAGAAAAGAGGCCAATGGCAGGAAAGTATTTCCCACCCAGTCAGGGGTCTGGAAGCAATAGTCACTCCTCTGTCTGCCCACCTTGGCAATGGACAGAAAAAGGAAACCTAGAAGTCCATTACCGTGAATAGAAAGTAACTGACTTTGAGGTCCTCAGCCAAGTTTCTGTCCGGGACCCAGTCATTCCTGAGGCCACGGGAGATGTCAGGGAGGCGGGCAGCAAAGTGGATAGGAAACACCTTCAGAAATGCCACACACCACTGCAGCAAAGCATGGGTGACTCCAGGCCAGGCCCCGTGCATGGAAGACAGAGCCAGAGTATGGTGATATTTTATTTGTATTAAAATGTTATTTGTATGTTAATAAATAAAGTTGCCCGGGGGTCAGAGCTATTAGCAAGCCATAGGAAAGCAGGGCAGTGGTGGCGTACACTTGTAATCCCAGCACTTGGTAGGCAGAGCTGGGTAAGTCTCTGTGTGTTCAGGGATACAGCCATTATTGGACACACATGCCTTTAATCTCAATACCAAGCATCGAAAACCTGGAGGCCTATACAGACAGGCCGTGACGAGGCGGTCATGTGGTTGGGTTTACAACCAATGAGAAGGCAGAACAGGAACATTATATAAAGACTTTAACACAGGGGTAGCTAGTTCGTAGAGGTAGGACCACTGCAGGAGGAAGGGTAAGGTTTTAGCTCTTAGCTCTGACCTCTTGGCTTTCTTCTTTGCATTGGTTCTGTGTTTCTTATTTAATAAGAAGGTTGGTTACATCTACAAATGGCGTCCAACGTGGTGGCAAGAGTTTACACCTAAAACCTGAGAAAAGATTCTAAAACGGAGCTAAAAACAGTTCCTAATTGTCTCTCTCAAATGAGCGGCAGCTGACGGTTTGAGCTACTGGTGGGTTCCAAGCATGTGCTCTCGACCTGCAGTTTGGCGAGAATGAGGCCTCTGCAAGTGGTACATTAAGCTGCATGGTGGATTTAGCCTTTGCTAGTACAAAACAAAACAAAAAAGAGGTTTCTGGGCTACACGCTGCTTGGATAAAAGCATAGACCCACGATAGCTCCCAGAGCCAGTGGTAAAGTACCACGGCCATGTTGGGAAGCTGAGGTGGGCGGAGCCAGCAGCCACAGCTGCTGCAGTTTAAGGCAATAGATTCACAATAAGACAGATTCAGATGTAATAGTTTACAATGTGTGCAAAATATACGTAGGCTTGAAAGAGACAAAAAAGGTGATATATACAGTTAAATAAACAAATACATAGTTTTAAAAAATAAAATCTTTAAAGAGACAATAAAATTAATATAAAAAATAAGCCACATAAAGATGACTATTACACAGAGAATCTGGATTGTGTTGTCTTTGGGATTTTTAACTGCAGAAAAACATTTGATTGTAAAAGCTGTTGAGTTAAACCAAAATGTATATTTTAAAGATACCTTGACTTCAAAATTTGGATGTAAGGATATGTTACTTTGGAAAAGAGTCTCTGCTTTTGTTCCCACAGAAAGCCAGAGGCTATGGATTTGTTCCAGATTAAGATATATCAGGTTTGACCAGCCAAGACCCCCCTGAAAGGTCTCCGATGACACCATGGCCCAGATGATCCAACATCCAGAATGGTTTGAAGGCAACTGGCTCAGACAATACAGCCTCATGGACTATTCCATAATTCTAAAATTTTCTTTGTTTCCCCATAAGATACAGCGCCCCCCTCCAGCAGGAAGTAGTAAGAGAAGCTACGCCCAAATTCCCAAATTATATGTAATTTTGCTTTGTTAAGATTAAAACCTTCCTTTTTGAAAAAAAAAAAAAAAAAAAAAGGGAAGTGCTGTGGGATGTTCTGTATGGCAAATGTGTTGCTAATTAGTCAATAAATAAAACACTGATTGGCCATTGGCTAGGCAGGAAGTGTAGGCGGGACAAGGAGGAGAATAAAGCTGGGAAGTGGAAGGCTGAGTCAGAGAGACACTGCCAGCCGCCATGATGACAAACAGCATGTGAAGATGCCGGTAAGCCACGAGCCATGTGGCAAGGTATAGATTAATGGAAATGGATTAATTTAAGCTGTAAGAACAGTTAGCAAGAAGCCTGCCACGGCCATACAGTTTGTAACCAATATAAGTCTCTGTGTTTACTTGGTTGGGTCTGAGCGGCTGAGGGACTGACAAGTGAGAGAGATTTGCCCTGACCGTGGGCCAGGCAGAAAACTCCATCTACACCAGAGGGTGAGGTGGAAGATGGAAGGGAAATCCGGTGACCTACACGGCTAGAAATAGCCAGAATGACGGTAAGACAACTAAGGAGGCACCCAGGCCCAGGCCAGGCAAAGAGAATGCAGACGACGAATAATAATCACCACAGCCTATTTAAAGGCTGAAGATGTAGAAATGTCCTCCCACTTAGACCAAACTCTTGCATTAAATCACAAGCTGGACAGTGTTGCTCCCTCCCCTTCCCAAGGGTGCCTATTAATCTATCTTTTCTTCCCTGTTGAGTTCACTGATATTCTATCTCTGTTTCCTAGAGAAACAAGGCTTGATATCAAGCCCCCTTGGCAAGAGAAACAACAGATTTTGAATGCCTGAAATTAACACTTTTTTCTTGATTATCTACTAAATGATCTCCCAAATTTTTGCACCCACAAATATTTTCGTCCTTCAACATACACTATACATCTGCCATGCTGCCTAGATGATCAAAAGGAAGGCACCAGTCTACATACCATCTGGGGACTCAGCCCTAGGGCACAGTCAGAGTTCTTCACTCATCCGCCCCGTGTGCAGCACACTGTCATGGTCACGGAACTCCCATCAGTCTGCCCATGCATTACGCCAGCATTGTTTCACATATCTGATGAGATTGAGTCTATAACACGCTGTTAGACCTTGACTCTGAACCTCCAACCGTTGTTCCAAAGAATTTCAGGAAAAGTAGTGATGCTAATTATGATGATGCTACTAACAATGTGTGTCATCTCCATACTTGGGAAGCAGAGGCAGAGAGACTAAGTGTGTGGTCATCTTGGGCTACCTGATGAGATCATGTCTTAATATCCATTGTCTCTTTCACCTGCCTGCTGAAAAAAAAGTGACGGAGGAGAGCAAACAAAAGAAAGAGAGTTTGTAAGATAACAGAGAACCCCACCCCTGACCCTCTGCCTGCCACACAGTGGGACTGGGGATACCTAATGTCAGTTTTATGCAGCACAATGTTATTCATTAAGTGACTCTGTTTACTATGTGAGAAAAGCCACAAGGCACAACAAAACCCACTATAAGAGTTTATTAAGAGAAGGAACAGAGGGGAGTGTGCTTAGGCCTATGGAAAGATAGTGCTGGGAGAGAGAGGAGGGAGAAGAGGAAGAAGAGAGAGAAGAGAAAGAGGGGGGAGGAATCTGTGACGCGATTCTTATAGATTCCCCCCATGCATGCGTAGATGGGCTTACGTAGCTACGCCACACATGCACATAGATTACGTGATCACACAGCGCATGGATTAAGTAGGATGTAAGGAATGACTAAGCCTGTTGCTTGGCCACTGGACAGCCCATGTGCGGTCGTGTAGCAACACCTAAGAGTCTCAGGCTCTGGGTAACTCCCTCCGCTGGCCTGGGAAAGAGCTCAGGAGTGCAGTCTTATGGGGAAGAATAAGGAATTTGATGTTAGCGTTATGTTTTGAATGTGAACTATCTCCCACAGGCTCGTGCGTTTGAACCCTTGGTCCTGAACTTATGGCACTGTTTCATGAGGTTTGGGTACCTTTAGGATGTGGAGTCTAGCCAACAAAAATGGGTAGCAGAGGGGTGTGAGTGAGACTTCTGGGTTATAACCTTGCCCTTCTTAAAGCTGGAGCTCTCTCCTTCTTGGTCAGCACCATGTAAACAGCAGCTACCCGTGTGCTGTTGCTGACACGGATTGAGCCCTCTGCCACGTTTTTCCATCATGATAGTCTGTCTTCTGCTACTGTGAACCAAAGTAAACCGTTCTCCCAAAAGTTGCTTTTGGTCAAGTAGTTCATCACAGCAATAAGGAAGGAAATAGTGTTAGCTCGTTACTTAGACTTATCAGTGGCAACTTGGCCATATTCCCTGGGTTCATCTCTGCCACTCTCTGAGCCACTTTGGAGATCCACTGAACCTTTCTATGTCTGAGGATTCTCATCCATCTAGTGAAGACAAGAACAGCACCAACTTCCAAGGTCTGCCACAAGGATTACATGAAACAGAATGAGATCCTCTGGGTAGACGGTACCTGACAAAGAATAGTAAGTGCTAACCATTATCAGTGGCTTAATGATGCTAGCTTCCTTAAAGAGGAAAATTTAAATGTTTGTTTTTGAGGAGATTGCTGGAGATTGAGTCCAGGGACTTCAGGATGCTAACTAAGCACATGTTCTATTGTTAAGCTACATCCCAGCCCTTGAGTACCTCTAAAAATAAATGTGTTTCCATACCCAGATAGAACTGATCAGTACAAAATTACACTTTATATTTACGGGTGTCGATTCTACACTCCCGCTTATTACCTGGATGAATCTATGCAGAGTTAGTGCAATTCACTCCTTACCCTCAATTCCGGGAAGACTCGTCATAGCGTTCTTTGACAAACAGCACCTAGGAGAGCATGGCAAGGGAGAGGAGATTCCTGACCTTCAGAGGTGGAAAGGCAGGTTTGGCCAGTCTGTCAATCAGGGATTAGCATGTGAACGGAGGGGAGGGCTGGGCCCGCAGAAGGGTTCTGTTTCACAAGGGTGGTGGATTCAGTCCATTTTAAAGAATCATTAATGTGAATTTGAATGTGTAGCAGCCAAGTCCCCGCCTCCTTCCACTTTTCTGTGGTCCCCTGCTTTTAAAGCATTTGGGTTTTCCAGTCTTCTAAGAATAATTTGCTCCTATGGCCCAAGGTCACCCTAATTTCTAAACCAGTGTCCTCTGCAGACTCTTGTTCTTGTACAGACAGAAGTCACATGGAACAGCCATCCTTTCCCAAACCTGCCCAGTTCACTGTCTGCACCCCAATGCTGGACTCAGTCAAGGGGTGCGGCTCCATTAATCTTTGCCTTTTCCTCTCCTATCAGTCTTCAAACGGTGAGAATAAATGACTTGCTTCTTTCCCCAGTTCTGAAATGAAGTGACTGGGATTGGACTTGTCCTAAGTAAACAGGGTGGTGACACGTGGCTCCAAGCTCTTAGGTGTCTTCTGATTCAAAGACAACCCCAGCTCTGCATGCTTGGGAGAAACTCTAGATTTTTTTTTTTAAGATTTTTATTTATTATGTATACAGTGTTCTGCCTGCATGTATGCCTACAGGCCAGAAGAGGGCACCAAATCTCATTATAGATGGTTGTGAGCTACTATGTGGTTGCTGGAAATTGAACTCGGGGCCTCTGAAAGAGCAGTCAATGCTCTTAACCTGTGAGCCATCTCTCCAGTCCCAAAACTTTTAGATTTTTTTTTCTTTTTTTGGTTTTTTGAGACAGGGTTTCTCTGTGTAGCTTTGGCAGCTTCCCTGAAATTCACTCTGTAGCCCAGGCTAGCCTTGAACTCACAGAGATCCACCTGCCTCTGCCTCCCAAGTGCTGAGATTAAAGGCGTGTGCCACCACTGCCTGGCAAACTTCTAGGTTTTTGGGTTTCCTTTGGTTTTTTTGTTTGTTTGTTTGGTTGGGTTTTTTTTGTTTGTTTTTGCTTTGTTTTGTTTTGTTTTTTGGGGTTTTTTTTTGGGGGGGGTTGGTTTTGGGTTTGTTTTGTTTGAGACAAGGTCTAGTAGTTCAGACTAGACTCCAAGTGACAGCTTCCTGCCTCAGCCTCCTGAATGTTAACGTCACAGATAGGTGCCACCACACCCAGCTAAGTGATGCTAATTGATTTTTTTTTTTTTACGTTTATGTGGGGTGTGTGGTGTGTGTGTGTGTGTGTGTGTGTGTGTGTGTGTGTGTGTGTTGGGAAGACGTGTACCTGCTATAGTGAATGCGTAGGACAACTTAAATGAGTCAGTTTTCTCCTCCCACCGTGTGGATCAAATGCAGTCATCAGGCTTGGCAGCAAGTCACTTTAACAGCTGGGCCATCTTGCAAACTTTTAAGTTTCTATGCTTACACATCATAAGCTTTAATCAGATTCCCTAGACTTGAATTGCCTAAGCCACTGAGAGTTTAAAAATGTCTTTTGTTTTAAAATTGATGTTCAGTGGATGAGGAGTTGAGCAATCAAGACTTCTACACCTTGTGTTTCTAATATTTTGAGCCGTCATTATTGGGAGAGCTGATGCTTAGCTGCACCCCTAGTTTCTGCCTATTAATTGCTAGAAGCAACCAACTGTAATAACCAAATCCATTCTAAACATTAGCAAATGTCCCTGGGAGTAAGCTCAGTTTCTGACAGGGAAACCTGGGCTTTGAGGGTTTTTTTTTAATGATTTCTTCCTATTAAACGACAAAGGGGAGCAGAGCAGTGGTGGTGCCCACCTTTAATCCCAGCACTCGGGAGGCATTCCTGGACAGGCCGGCTACACAGAGAAACCCTGTCTTGAAAAACCAAAGCACACACACACACACACACACACACACACACACACACGCACGCACGCACACACGCACACCACCACCACCACCTCCTCCACTTCCACCACCACCACCTCCACCTCCACCTCCACCACCACCACAACAACAAAGAGAAGCACATAGGAAACATAAGCCCACTGAAGGAAGGTATAGGTCTCCCTTGTTGCTATACTTCGTTGATGTTACCTGGTCGATACTGAGCTGACACACTAACACAAAAGCTCCGTGAAGGGTCTATATTGCTGTTTGGTGCTGTGTCACGGGGACACATCACCAAGCTCATGACAGATGCTCCATAAAAACAAATCACTGAATGTACTAGCTACTTGTCTTGTTACTGTCACCAAAATACTTGACCAAGGCACATTTTAATGGAGGGCTTGTTTCGGGTTTGAGGGGATACAGTCTATCATAGCAGGGAAGATATGGCAAGAGAGTATTAAGTGGCTGTTCACGTTATGTCTGCAGTCGGGAAACAGAGAGAGAGAGAGAGAGAGAGATGAATACTTGTGCTCTGCTCACGTTTTCCTTTTTATTCAGTCCTGAACCCACAAAATAGTATCACCACATCTAGACTGTGTCTTCCTCTCTCCGTTCATCTATTGTGGAAACACCCACACAGATACATCAAGAGATGTGTCTCCTAGGTGCGTCTGAATCCTGCTAAGCTGCCAGTGAAGATTAGCCGTCACGCTAAATAATAATTTATAGTAATAATAATAATAATAAAAATTATAATTAATAATTTTGTTCCTCCAGTCTCTACTTTTCAACTAATAGACATATCCTTTCCCCTCCATCTCTAAAATTAAAAAAATATATATATTCTCTCATGGACTATTGCCACAAAGCAAGGAGGGCTTCATCCCTGTACAAGTCCTCGGATGCAGATCTGAAAGGATAACATGGGGTCCCGATTTCTCAGCTTAGCCAAGGGGGCCTGAGCGCCAACATGAAGACCCCTTTTAGGTCAAACTGGTGGAAAGCAGAATCTAGATAGCTTCAAAACTCATCGGGACAGCTAAGGGCTGGTCCAGTGCTGGTGCTGAGATGTGGGGAGGCCAGTGCATGGACAGGTAGACACACAGCAGAGCCTGTGTAGGCCTGTGGAAGTGACTCCAGGCCCCTCCTGTGGCTCCGGGTTGTGGGCTGCTCTTCAGGAACGCAGCTGCCTGGATAATGATGTTTTTGTGTCCTAGGTCACTCTGCCCTTGTTATTTCTCGTAAGTGCTGTTGGTTCTGTGATTCTGAAAAAGGTCTGTCCCGCTGTGTTATCCGTTTTCTCAGCTGGCAACCCTGCTTGCATCCCAGCAACCACCGTTTTGTTTCCTTTTCTTCTCTTTTTTGGATGCTAGCCAGGAAACATAGCCTTTTCTAACAATGCTGGCAATTGGGAAAACATCTTATGTATGTGGCGTGTCATCACCTGAGAGGACTCTTGGGATTCTTGCTGGCATCTACCCCGAACCACCACTTGCCTTTTCTAAGTGCAGCAGCTGGACCCCATCTGTACCCTTAGATTTCTCTTGCCTTCTCCAACTTACCTTCCTCCACATGAGAGTTGTAGAATACTATTTTAACTAGGCCAAGGTGTGTCCCATTTGTTTAATTATATAAGATGTGTTGCATTTGTTCCACCTTGCCTGCCTAAGACACTTGATTGGTCTAACAAAAAAGTCGAAAGGCCAATAGCTAGGCAGGAGAAAGGATAGGTGGGGCTGGCAGGCAGAGAAAATAAATAGGAGGAGACATCTAGGCTAGAGTGCTGTGGGATGGTCCTTCTTTACGCTGTGGATATGTGTTGCTACTATTGGTTAATAAAGAAGCTGCTTTGGCCTATGGCAACACAGGATATAGCCAGGTGGGAAATCTAAGAGAAATACAGGGGGAAAGAAGGCAGAGTCTCAAAGAACACAGATAAAGCCAGGAGACACTTGGCAAAACACAGATTCATAGAAATGGGTTAATTTAAGATAAAACAGCTAGTTAGCAATAAGCGTGAGCCATCGACCAAACAGTCTGTAATTAATATAAGCCTCTGTGTATTTATTTGGAACTGAGTGGCTGCGGCACACAAGAAAACTTCCAGCCACACTAGAGAGAAGAGAAAAAGGAACAAAAGAAGAAGGAGGAAGAGAAAACAGGGAGACAGCCAGCGCCAGGAGCCAGGCAGCCGCCAGCCAGCAGACACGAGAAGCAGTCAGAGTAAGATGTACAGAAGGAAAGAAAACTAAAAAGCCCAGACACAAATGGTAGATAAAGGGAAACAGATCAATCCGAGTTAAAAGAGCTAGCCAGAAACTAGGCCTAAGTTAGGCAGAGCATTTAAAACTAATAAATCTCCATGTCCTGATTTAGGGGCTGGTTGGTGGCCTAAAAGAAAAAAGCCTGGTGTACAGGAATCCATGGTGTTGTTGCCTGCTGTGGGATGGTCTGTATGTCAAATGCTCTGATTGGTCAACAAATAAAACACTGATTGGCCAGTGGCCAGACAGGAAGTATAGGCAGGACTAACAGAGAGGAGAATTGAGAGAACGGGAAGGTAAGAGGAGACACTGCCAGCCGCCGCCATGACAAGCAGCATGTAAAGATGCCGGTAAGCCACGAGCCACGTGGCAAGGTATAGATTTATAGAAATGGATTAATTTAAGATATAAGAACAGTTAGCTGCCGGGCGGTGGTGGTGCACGCCTTTAATCCCAGCACTCAGGAGGCAGAGCCAGGCAGATCTCTGTGAGTTCGAGGCCAGCCTGGGCTACCAAGTGAGTTCCAGGAAAGGCACAAAAGCTACACAGAGAAACCCTGTCTCGGAAAAAAAAAAAAGCAACAGTTAGCAAGAAGCCTGCCACGGCCATACAGTTTGTAAGCAATATAAGTCTCTGTGTTTACTTGGTTGGGTCTGAGCGGCTGTGGGACTGGCAGGTGACAGAGATTTGTCCTGACTGTGGGCCAGGCAGGAAAACTCTAGCTACAGTTGCCATGGAATAAATCTCGTTTTACCTCACTTTTCCAGCAACTTTGACACAAGTGTCCATCATCTACATACTGCCCCGAATGCTCTCTTTATTATGAACAAGTCCATTTCTCTGTCCTTGAACAAGCTCTTTTTTCCCTCTTAACTGAAGGTGGTCTTTGTAAGAGTTCCCAGCAGCCTTGACAAACTAAGAATGCTTCAGGAAGCCGGGAATGGTAGCATGTGCCTCTCACTCCAGTGCTCAGGGCACAGAGGCTAGAGGATCAGTGCAGGTACACAGCCAGCCTGCTTTATATGATGAGTTCTAAGAAGGCACAGGAGACCCTACGTAAAACAAAAAAGAAACGGCAAAGAGCAAAGACTCGAACTCTCCACACGCCCAATAAACATATAAAAGTGTGCTTTGTGTCGATAACACCAGGAAAATGCAAATTAATACCACAATATAGAACCATTACACATTTGCCACAGTGGCTGAGATTTAAAAAAAAAAAAATGGATAAAAACCAAATGTCAGTCTTAATGCTCATACTACAGTCCAAATGAGCTCAACCACTTTGCAAAAACTGGTAGTGCTGTACCAGATAGAACTAAAATATACGCACATCCTACAGCAAGGGATGCTAATGAGCATCCGAGGACATTTCCTAGAATAGTCATTTGGTGTCATTCATCACTGCTTCAAACAGGGCCTACTCAAATACTTGTCAACAAAAACATAAAGCAACAAACTAAATTGGCCGTAGTGGCACGTTCCTTTAATCCCAACACTTGGGAGGCAGAAGCCGGTGGATCTCTGTGAGTTTGAGACCGGCCTGGTTTACACAGAGAGTTCCAGGACAGCCACGGCTACATAGAGAGACCCTGTCTCAAACAAAGCAAACTGACTTAGATACTCAGAGGGGCAAACCACATCTCCGTGGGTGTGGGTTGTATGGAACCTCTGGTAACAGCATGTGCAAACCCCATAAATAAACTGTTAAGCCACAGTGTTAGAAGTAAGACTATTAGTTCTCCTTGGTGATGAGGGTGCTGGTGACATGGGTGCTGGTTGTTGTATAAGTGGGTTCATTTTGTAAAAACTCATTAAGTCGTGCAATTATAAACAATGTGCTTTTCAGTGTTTGTGTTGTATAGCATCAGGGGTCAGGTTGCCAGGGAGCAGACCAAGATGGCCATCTGTGCACATGTTTGTTGGAACAGGTGCTCTTGAGAGTACTCTGCAGAGAGGAGGAAGCCTTGGATGAACAGAGAGGGCTCGTGAGCTATATGATAAAGACCTCAGCCCATCGCTGCAGGAGCAATTCAGGTCGGGTGGCTCTCTCTCTCTCTCTCTCTCTCTCTCTCTCTCTCTCTCTCTCTCTCTCTCTCTTTCTCTCTCTCTCTCTCGTTTTTTTAAGATGGGGTTTCTTTGTGTAGCCCTGGCTGTCCTGGAACTGTCTCTGTAGACCAGGCTGGCCTCGAACTCACAGAGATCCGCCAGCCTCTGAGTCCTGCGTGCTTGGGTTAAAGGCGTGCGCCACCATCGCTACACGTTCTCTTTTAAGCAAGAAAGTCTCTTTGAGTCTTTGCAATGTCTGTAGATTCAATCAGTCCATTGTTTTAAGTGTGGGCTGCTCTGGGGAAGGAAACCGGACCTTGGATGTGGTGTATCTCTTCAGCGTAGGATGCATACTGGAAAGAGACCCAGCCTGGAGCCACAGGTACCACAGGAAAAGGATCTCTGCTTCAACAGGAAGGATTGGAACAAAGATCTGACTTGAATCATGAAGAGAGAAGAAGCATTAGAAAAGAACACAGGAACAAGACAGGACAGCTGTGTGCATGCTGCTACACACTGCCATGGAATGAGCCTATCTGCTTCTTGGAGTGTCTCTTGTCTTCCTGTGCTAGGCTGAAGCACATTGGTACATTCTGTTAGCAGCTTATCACAAATCAAATGCGAACAGTTATATGTTTATCCTGAGTTCCTAGAAACATTCCTGTGGTTGGCTCAGCCCAACCTGATAAACTTTCCCTAGTAGAAGCCCATTGTGGAATCTCTCACATATGCTCTGGAACCACAAAGAATGGCTAATGATTTCAGTTTTATATTTCCAAAGAGTGGGGCCTGCTGTGGACAGTTCTTTTGTTCAGTGCTGTTGAGGGATGCCGCTTATCTGCTCCAACAAGGCTTGGGCTGGAGCGGTTGGTTGTTATTAGAGTTAAGGCTGCCATTTTCTGGAAGGCACAGCGTTTTCTGGAGGCTGAGCTGCTCTCTGTGGCGAACACAACACTCCCAGTAGAAAGCAAGGGGCCTATTGCAGAATCACAGGCCCCAGATCCCCCTTTCCTCTCTGGCCCCGGGCTGAACTGCCTCTTGGAAAGGCAGAGGCTCCAGGAGCTTTGCCAATCTGGGTGGAAGTGGAGTCTGTTTCGGGCAACCCCTCTCTCAGATATTTTTCTATGGATTCCTCTCTTTCCTCTCTGTTCCCTAACCCCCATTTAAAGGTAAAGGTGCCCCACGTCTTCCCGGCTCTACCAGTAGATGATAAGCTAAGAGAGGTAAGAATCATAGAACCAGATCCATCCTTCCTATGGCACTACCACCATCATTCATTGGTCTGGGAGGTGCTTGTGGCTTACAGAAACAGTCTTGGGACCGTGAGTGTTTCCAGAAGAGCATCGTCTGAGTGATGAAAGGATGCAGGAGCCTGGCGAATCTGCTCAAGTGGATTGTAGGACTCGGGGGGGGGGGTGTTACTGGAGGGAAGACCACATCATGTGTGAGGCCTGGGTTTGATCTCTAGTATCTCCCCATCCAAAGAAGAAAGGATTGCAAAAGGTACCCAGATCCACAGCTGTCATGGATTTTATCCCTTTTCCCGGATAATCCCATAGTGTTCACGGTTTCTACACTGCCTGTGGATTTGGCGACAGGCACTTGCTAAAACAGCTGTCTCAGTGGACAATTATGGTTTGGCTTCCCAGAACTGCCTTTCTGTTTGCTTCAAACTATTGTCACTATTGACTCACAATATTCACACACCTTCAACACAGAATATAAAAATGACCTAAGATGAGCCAGTGGTCGGAATCCATCCTGTCATCACAGAGATTGCTCCAGTAGTGCTCAGTAGTGTAAGCCAGACGACTAGACGTTCATGGACAGGGTATTTCACACTCGGGCTAATGGAACAGCATCTTTCCTTTATAGTGAGGAAGCTGAAAGAGTTTGAGTCTTCTCTGGATGTGCTGTGTATACCTGATCTAACTAAAACCACCTCAAGACACATAGAAGGGAGAAAGATGAAGGAAGAGAAAATATACTTTTTAAGTGTATGTGTGGGAGCTGGGAAGATATCTCAGTACTTAAGAGCAGCGTTCTTTCAGAGACCTGGGTTCAATTCCCCGCACCCACATGGTAACTCCCAACCATCTATAACTTCAGATGCAGGGAATCTGGTCCACTCTACTGACCTCTGCAGTTACCAGGCATGCCCGTGGTACACAGACATACATGGAAGCAAAACACTCACAAAATATATACAAATGTATTTTTTTAAGTTTATGTGTGTTTCAGGTATATGTGTGCATTCACGTATGCGTGTGGATACCAGAGGTCGACATCAAGTTTTTCTCTCAGTTGTTCTGGGCCTCATTTTTCCAGACAGGGTCTCCTAGTGAACCGGGAGTTCTCTGAGTCAGCTAGACTAGCAAACTCTAAGGATCAGCTTGTCCCTGGCCCTCACTGCACTGGAGTTATAGGTAACAGTCACACAACACCCTGTGAGTGAGTGCTGAGGGTCCGACTTCCGGTCTTTATGCTTGCTTGGCAAGTCATGGCCAAGTCACCTCAGCCTCAGGCTCTTTTTTTTCCTTTTACTGAGTGTTAAAGGTGATATATTTATTGTTTGTTTGTTTGTTTGTTTTTTGCAGTGCCGGTGATGAAATCCAGGGTTCCAGGGTTATGCTTTACTGAACTTCAGCCCCTCTGGCAGCTTCTATACTGTGACCACCCTTGTTTCCTCGTTTCCTAACACATGATGAACAGACCTCCCAGCTTGCCCAGCCAACCCCAGCTTAATCAGTAACATTTCCCTCCTTCATTCCCAGAAATGTCCCAGGTGCATGATAAATCATTTGTTGGTTGCAACGTGACTAATAAAAACAATAAAATCCTTTCTTCTTTTTTTTTCTTTTAAATTTACCATTTTTTTAGTTTTTGAATTTATGTTTAAAGTTTCATATACATGCACCATATTCAGGGTAGGAGACCCAAATCGTATTCCATGAAGTACATGTCCTAGATCAATTATATAACTAGCTATTTGTGTGTCTACCAATGAAGGCAGAATGAGCTCTGAGCATCTGTGAGCTGAGCGCTCAGGACTGAAGGTGAGGTAGCTGATCTCCCTAGGGTAAACAAGAGCCCCGTCTGACCAGTCAGAGTGATACCGGGGTTAGTCTTTATAAATCCAGTTCCTGTTCTGCGTAACAGCAACATAGAAGTTGAGCTAGAGCTCGTAGGAATTATTTTGGGATTTTATGATGCTTTCATTTCTCGCCTGGCTTCCAAAATCCTCCCATGACTCAACATCCAGCTTGGTGACTCATTATCCAGCTTGGATCTCTTTTCTTCCTTTTCCTTTCAAAATTAATGTATATTGTAACACGAATCTTAAAAGGTCTTATAATAAAAAAACCCAGAGCCAGATACTGGAGTGAAAGCTGAAAGATCAGAGAAGCAGAAAAGCCATCCACTAGCTAACCTCTATGAGATCCTCAGCCTCAAGAGAGCAAGTCCCTGTTTCCTCACGCCCTATATACCTTTCTTTGTCCTACTATATTACTTCCTGGGATTGAAGGTGTGTATCACCACTGCCTGGTTCTGTTTCTCTCATGTAGCCCAGTGTGGCCTTGAACTCACAGAGATCCAGACGGATATCTGCCTCCAGAGTGATAAAGGTGTGTGCCACCACTGCCTGACCTCTATGTCTAATTTAGTGGCTGGCTCTGTCCTCTGACCTCCAGGTAAGCTTCATTGGTGTATACAATGTACCACCACAGTATAGTAATTATTTAAAATAATGGATACCCCCCTCTGTGTGTGTGTGTGTGTGTGTGTGTGAGCCCGGCTAGCTCAGTCGGTAGAGCATGAGACTCTTAATCTCAGGGTCGTGGGTTCGAGCCCCACGTTGGGCGCCAAATGTTGATGTAACCAACCGTCTTATTAAATAAGAAACACAGAGCCGATTCAGAGAAGAAAGCCAAGAGGTCAGAACTAAGAGCCTTACCCTTCCTGCTTCAGCTATCCTGCTTCAGCCAAGAGAGCTCTCCGAAAAAGAGGCCTACTTCCTGTGTGTACGTCTTTAAATACTCTAGATGTTCTGCCTTCTCATTGGTTGTAAACTAAACACGTGACTGCCTTGTCATTGCCCGTATGTACCGCCCTCCAGGTCCTTAAAGGCGTGCGCCACCACCGCCACGCGCTTGCTATGGCTCCATAACTCTGACCCCCAGGCAACTTTATTTATTAACATACAATTAAAATCACATTTCAGTACAAGTAAAATACCACCACATGTGTGTGTGTGTGTGTGTGTGTACACATGTAGAGACCAGAGGTTACACTGGGGATTGTCTTCAATTGCTCTCTATCTTACTTTTTGACACAGCCTGCCACTGAACCTGGAGCTCACTGATTTACCTAAGCTTTTGGCCAGTGAGTACCAAGGATCTGCCTGTTTTTGTCTTACCACTATTGGGGTTACAATGAGTGTTACTGTGCCCAGATCTTTTTTTATTTATTATTATTATTACATGCGTGCTGGATCTGAACTCAGGTGCTCATATCTGCATGGCAAGCACTTTTACTGACTATTCCATCTCCCTGGCTCCAAGACAATGGATTCTAGTATAACATTTTCACATATGGGTGCAATGCACTTTGATTGTATTCACCCCCATTACCTTCTCTTGTTCACCCTCTCCCTCCTACCCGTCCCTACCACTTCCCAAACAGCCTCCATGTACTTTCATGTCCTTTCCTAATCTAAATGCCACATTTGAGACCCTTTTCTCAGTGTAGACCTCACGGCTCTATAATCTATAATCTGCTTTGTTTCCCTCTTTTGGTGTCTGGGTACATGATTTGCTTTTGTAGTTCTGTGCAGCTCACCATTACTCATTCAGCGCTTCTAGGGCGCTCCATCATCCTTCTCCCAAAAGTCCTCAGTTAATACACACTTCAGTCTGCTCTGCTTGCCCAGCGGGGCCCGCCCCCCCGTGACCTTGTGACTCATCTGTGACCCTTGCCGATATGGCTCCTTTGCTCTTTCTCTCAAACTGACAGAAAAGATAGTTCCTGCAGCAGGACACACCTGCTCCGTGTCTTGGCTCTGCAGTGGTCACTGAGTAAACCTGGGTTCACCTCTCAGCAGAGGGATGCTCTATAGCATTCTAAACATTTCACATAGCTGTGCAGATTGGTTTCTTGTGTGATGCCTCTGCCTCACTGGGGTTGTGGCTCAGTGGTAGAATGAGCTACAGTCAATTTCCAGCACTGAACAGCAAACAAAAAAGAATTTACTGTCTTATTTGGCAAATCTTTCTCTCTAGATAGATAATATAATGAAAAAATGGTTATATATTATACTAACCAGGATATGATAATATATGCTACAATAACAAATAATTTCCCAACTCTCAGTGCCTTGATACATAAAAGCTTGTCTTCCGCTCATAGAATAGCCTAGTATAAGTCAGTCTCTTCTACTGATGACTCAGGCAGGGATCCAAACCCCACCCACAATGTAGCTCCTCTGCACAGAATCCTTCCCCTTACCCAGCCCGATGATAGTAGAGAGGGGGTGGATGAGAACTCATAGGATAATGTGTATGCATGTGTTCGTGTGCGCTGAGATGCACATGTATGCATGTCTGTGTGGAGGTCAAAGATCAACCTCTAATGTCACTCTGCAAGAGCTGTCTACCTAGTATTTCAAGATAGAATCTCTCGCTGGAACCTGGGCCCCATCAATTAGGCTAATCTGTCTGGCCAGGAGCCCTGCCTGGGATCCTTCTGTCTCTATCACCCCAGTACTGGTGTTGTGATGCAGCCTTGGGGAGGCCTTGGAGGGTTGGGCCCAGGTGCCCTTGTGGGTGAGGGAGACCAGCCATGCAGATGTGGCAGCGGGCTGCGTTGTGGAGTGGTGGGAAGTTGTTCACACCATGCAGACACATGTCCACGCGGAAAGTTTATTTTGGGGGGACAGAAGAGGGGATGGAGGGAGGGAGGGAGGAAGGAGAGAGAGAGAGAGAGAGAGAGAGAGAGAGAGAGAGAGAGAGAGAGAGAGAAGAGAGAAGAGAGAAGAGAGAAGAGGGAAGATAGCAGAAGTGCACACCTCATGGGAACAGAGAGAAGGGGGAGGAGTTTTCTCTTAAAGTGGGTGTTACATAAGACGTCAGGACACTGGGCGGGTCCTAACAACTGGGATTACAAGCAGCTGCCCCCACACTCAGCTTTCTCCATTGGAGACAAACTCAGGTCCTCATGCTTGTGCGGCAAGAGCTTAACCAAGGGGCCATCTCCTCAGCCCTCACAGGGTATTTTTATGGGAAACTTCATATGTGCATTTGTACACATACACCGTTAGCCAGAACTGAATCTCACTTGTCCCACCTATATGCAAAGGAAGCAGAGAAATGTATGCTTCCTAAGCTGCCAGAAAGAGGACACAGTACTGATGAGCAGATGTCTGGCCAGTCTATTACAGTTTCATTTCACAGTCAGTGTACACTGAGAATAAATCTGCATAATGCTATTCGTCTATTTACTTTTTTTTTTTTTTTTAAAATTATAGATTTCCACTCTGTAGCCAAGTCTGGCCTGAAACTCACTGTCTGCCTCCATCTACCTCTTGTGCCGGGATTACAAACATTTGCTACCATGTCCAGTTTATAAACTTATTTTCACAAGTAAAATGATACTGTATACGCCAAACGCGCTGTAAGTCTTTTGCATGGATTACCTCATCTGATTTCATTTTATAACAGCTCTGTGAAATTTTGTAAGGATGAAGCAAGACAAACATGAAAGTGGCTGGTACCAATAACTCATATCCATTTTTTTCTGTATTTCATACTCCAGGGAGAAACTGCCAAAGTTAGGATATTAAGAGAGCATTTGGATGCTGTCTTTAACTCATATTTAACTCACGCAAGATGAAGAACTTGTTATGGAGTTATAGGCTACCGATTATAGTGTAGACGTGTCATTTTTTCCATCACAGTGACAAATAACTGAGGGAAAGGAGGGGGAAGGATTTCCTTGGATTCATGGTTTCGGAATTTACAGTTCGTGGTCTTCAGGTTCCCCCCAACTCTGGGCCTGTGGTGAGGTGGAGGGATTCACGGAACAGTTACTCACCTAACTATGGCCAGGAAGGAGAGAGAGCCAGACGTGGTGACTCATGCCTACCATCCCAGCCCTTGGGAGGCTGAAACAGAAGACTCACAATGAGTTTGACATTTGGACCACATAGTAAGTGCAAGGCCAACCTCCCCTCTATCACGACCCTGTTTAAAAAGAAAAACAGCCATGGGTGGTAGTATACATCTGTAACTTTAGCAGGTGGGAGGTAAAGGCAGGAGGATCAGGAGTTCAAGATTGCCTACGACAGAGCAAATTTGAGGCCACCTCGGGCTACATGAAACCCTGCCGCAAAACACGACAATAATAAAAGCAGACAGCAAGGGGGCAGGGCAAGCTATAGCCTTCAAAGACACAAAATGATTGGCTTCCCATAACCAGACCCTACTTCCTGTCACCCACCTACCAATAATGCCATTAAATTATGACTCATCAGAGCCCTTAGGATCTAACCACTTCCATAAAGCTCTGGGAACCGGCAACCCATACCATACCAGCATATCAAGATGAGTTTGCCAGGCTCTTTAATTATAAGACCAAAAACCATAACAACAGACTATCGGAAAGCATAAAGTTGGTGTGCCTACAATCTGTGACTTAACAGCTTGATATCATTTACCTAATACGGAATAGAAAGAAAATCTGGGTGATATTATGCTCTTTTCTATCCTTCCTCTCCCTGTGAAGGATTTTCCACCGGTCTAGACTGCAGAGTTCGACTCCACGTCCAATTCAGGTTGATCACCAGCAGGGGGGCTTGCCTCTGCACAGCCTTCTGTAGCCTAGGCGCTGACCTTTGCTCTGCTTCCCGTCTACCTTCCTACACGTTCTCAAACAGCCTCTGCACACGGATTCTGCAGCGAAGCTTCCACTGCACACTTTCTCTCCTACCCTCATATTTATGCTTGCCTGGTCTCCCCCGGCCACTCAGACGACCAATGCTGAAGAGGCTGCTAGCAGCTGATAAGGAAACATAACAGATTTTGACTGAAAATGGGGAAGGAAAGGAAAAGAAAGGGGCCGAGTCAGTTGGCGGTCAAGGGCAGCAAAAGGCAAGGGAAATGAAAAGGAAATAACCTTGCATTCTAATTTCCAGCCTGCATAATTTTTTTTTAAAGAAAAACATGCGCTTGACTTGAACTTGATCTTGAGTATAGATACTCTCATGGAGAAATGTCCTCACCAAGTTTTCTCCAACCATTGTGGTGGGGATGCTCGATCCAGCTTCTTACCATGTCTTCCTGTAAGCCTTTCCGAGTCCAGTGACACCTGACCCAGAAATAGCACAATGGTCTCGATTCCCTAGAGCATTTGGGTGTAAACTGGTAATTCAGCCGGGTAAGACTCCAAGGGAAGGCACCTTACGAGAAATCATGTCAGATTCATGCACCACGGCATGACAGTATTGATTCATGGGCAGTGAGTGAGTGAGTAGTCCACCTTAATGGGCTGGGAATGTTGACACTGTCTGCACAGTAAGGCATGCTAATTTGGAATCTGGTTCTGCTTTGCATCTGGTTCAATAAGACACAGAACCTTTACAGAGACAGATGGAAGAAATGTCCCACCAAAAAGGCGCTTATTGAAGACGAAGCCCTGGGAGACTATTTTCATCTTGCAGTAGAATTCCCTCTGGGCTTCGGGGGTAGGCGTGAGAGAAGACTCCAGCAGGCACATGAGGGGCCGTCTCTGTTCATGCAAGCTGTGGTCTCAGACCCTTACAGAACCCTCCCATTGTCTGGCCCTGGAAAGCTTGCTGGACAAACCAATGTGAGCTTTGTTTCTGGACTTGCTTGCTTTCATTTTAAGAAGTTTACGTCATCCCAAGTCACTCGTGGTGGAGCTGATGTGCAGAGGTATTTCCAAAGAGTGGGAAGAACACTTTAGCACATGCTTGAAACTGACGGACAATGTGTACATTCTCTGACCCTGTCATATAGTCTGGACTGGAGTCAGGGAGTCCTCTAACAACTGCATGCATTCTGTTGAGCACGTAAGTGTACAAAGACATTAAGAGTTTCTAATAAAGACTTCTTTGATAGCCAATTTCTCCCCCATCCCCTCTTTTTGAGACAGTGAGTATCTGTTTGTCGCCCTCTCTGTCCTAGAACTTGATATACAGACCATGCTGGCCTTGAACTCACAGAGATCCATCTGCTTCTGCCTCCTCAGTGCTGGGGTTAAAGGCATGCACCACCATACCTGCTGCTTTCTTTCTTGAGACAACTTTGCCATAGTCAATAACAGCAAGAATAATAAAATATTCTTGCTGTTAACTTTCAAGAGGCCATGGACACATTCTACTTACCTAAATGAAAACCAGGCATTCTTCATTGTGACTTCAACTTCATGTAGAAAAAGCAAGGCCAACTCAAGAATCAAGAACTTGTCAGGAATTAAAAGACAGTAGCAACGCTCACAACCTAAACGAAGAATGCCTTGTTTTCTTTCCAGACATTGCAGGCATCCCTCAGTTTTTGTCTCGAAGGGATGAACTCAGTCAAGAGACAGACCATTTAACCAGAAGTTTATTTAACAAAGCAGCAGTTTAATTAGTAAAGGTGAGCAGAGAAAGGCTGCGAGTGGTGGTGCACACCTTTAATCCCAGCACTCCATAGCAGGTGGATCTCTGCGAGTTCGAGGCCAGCCTGGTCTACATAGTGACTTCAGGACAGCCAGGGCGACAAACAAAACAAAACAAAAACCAAACAAAGCTAAGCAGAACACTCTAAAGATGGATTGGAGTGGGCTGTTCCTAGGTAGGAAGAGCCTAGCGGGCTCTGCATGGTAGATTTTTAAATATTTTTTATGAGGCATTTATGGGGTGAGTGTCAGAGCATCCGGAATCTTTAGACCCCAAGTAAAGAACTCTGTAGGGAAGCCTGGGCCTCAGCTCTGCCGCCCACAACAGAGCAAGGTCTACTTACTGTTCAGGGTCAAAACCAACTTGAATTATAGTCTCACTTTAATCAACCCTATCGTTTCTCTTATTCGGTCACCTTGGCTATCTCCTGCCCAGCTGCACGCCCTTTTCTTCACCTTCCTTAACATTGCCAGCCTCTTTGTCGTGTTTTAACACTCATTTTACCTCAGGCATTTGCTTTGAGCACAACAGTGGTACCTGTTGGGGGCCACAAAGCAGGTAGGCTATGAAAGGCGGAGGAGGTGAGGTGGAGTTGAGGAAGCACCGAGAGAGGCATTGGAAGGCGGTCACCTTGGACACACATACACACACATACATACACACACACACACACACACACACACACACACACACACACACACACACAGAGGTACGGCACTGACAGATGTCACCTCAACAAGCTTAGCTGCTGCCGCTTTCCAGGGAAAGGCTCTAACAACCTGGCAGCCTAAGGATTTGCCTCGGTTTTTATTCCGGCGGAAGTGTCTCTTTCAACAAACCACTTTGCCCTTTACCTCTGTGTTTTTGCTGTGAACTCACTTGATTTTCTCTGGCCACCAAGGTTCCTGCGGCTCCACCAGATGTCAGCCTGACCTTGCTGGTGCCTTCAGGAGGCCCTGGGGAAAGCAAAGACACACAAGCCTGCCTCAGGAATGAATAAAAGGGGAGTGGAGTTTCGAAGAGGGAAACTGGAAACAGTGTCAGCATGCCTTCCATTTCGGGAAAGGCTAGGGACCGCTACAAATTTGGAGACTTTCTTATAAACACATACTTTTCCTTAGCAAACATCTATCACGTGGCTGCTGTGAGCTGAAATATAAGGATTTTGTTCATTCAGTTCCTAAATTTTGGAGCTTGGTAACGAGGCTAGCAAAAAAATATATTCTGGAGAGACACTTAGGTCTCCCTGTGTGTCTCTTAGACTGTTGAAACAATAGACCCCGAAGAAATGGAAATTTCCCCAGGATTCTCATGCTGGGAAAAGGAAAAGACCCCTAGACAGACGATTTCCCACAATTCTAACAACTTGTCAGACCACCTTATAGAATACCACTGAAGCCCAGATAATGATGGGTCTTGACTGCTCAGATATGCATACCCTCAGCCCTCTGTCTAAATTCCAATCTTATCTCTCTTCGGGATCCTGAAGAGTGTCAGTTTTTAATGTAAGATGAGATGAAATGCGTAAGTGAGAAATAAGAGGATTGGGTGCGCTCAGAACAGTAACTACAAAGGAAGCTGATCAAAGTTACTGTAGTTCTAGTTTTGAGGCAAAGAAAACCCTAGCAATGAGCAAAATAAGCACGGTGGAACTGTGGTTTTGTGAGGCATAAAGCATGAATGGAGCATCCGCCAGGTTAGAGAAATGAGCCGCGGCCCTTCACCTCACGGGAGGGGGAATGGGTGTGGTCTCCAAATGCAAATGAACAGAAAGTGTTGGGATGTAGCTAGGTAGTGGAGCATTCGCCTAGCATGCATGAAGCCCTGTGTTTAATCAGCAGGAGGAAGAGATGGGGGAAGGAAGAGGGGGAGGAGGAGGGGGAGCAGAAACAGCATCACTAAATCAGAGAACAGGGTCAATTGGTAAAGTAGCACACCCTGTAATCCCAGCACTCAGGAGGCTGAGGCCAGAGGGATTAGAGTTCAAGGCCAGTGTAGGACGTAGAGTAAGACTCTGTCTCTAAAAAATAAGTTTAAAAAAAAATTAAAAAGTAATTTGTTCTCAAGGAAAAGCTTTTGTTCTAGATTTTTCTTCCCCATTAAGTGCATGCCCGTGACCTTGTACTCTTGGTCCTTGCCTATAAAACAGGAATTTTATGAGTATCTATGATGAAATTGTTATAAATCTTCCATATGAAACATTTAGCAAAGCAGCTGGCATATATTTATTATGCAATAAATATTAATTATTGTTTTATGTGCCAGTGTGGTGCTGGGGGTTAACCCTGAGGCCTTGTGCAAGCTGAAAGCGTTTTCTACCACTAAACTATATCCATTGCCCTAATGTTCCTTACAATTGCTCATTTCTTCTCTTTCTTTCTTTTTTATTGACAAGAGTCTGGCTGCGTATCCCATGCTGCTCTTAAATTCCTGATTCTCCTGCCTCAGCTTCCTGATGCTAAGTGGGTATTATCATGCTTGGTTTCTATTGGCTATTTCTAAGGATGTTTCTCCAACCTCAAAATGGGCCTACTTGAACCAGGAAATGTATAAGGTATCTCGGAAGTTTTTTTCTTTGTTTGTTTATAATATTCTAGTATGTCGTGTTGTTTCTCCTTTCGGACTAAGCCAGGAAAGTATGCCTAGCAAGAAACAGGCAAAGAAGCCACGGAGTGAATAGGGAAGAGGGAATGGATTGTAGCGTACTGTGATAAGAAGAAACAGAACATTAATGAAGTAGGAGCAGCCCCTGCTCTCTAGAACCTTCTGCCACGTGAAGCACTACCGTTTTCGCAGCAGAAGCAGCTCATACCGGCGGTGAAAAAAAAAAAAAAAATCTGCAAAAACAAGGGTTCTTCGTGTGCCTCAACTGACAGGCGTTCTCTGCTTCCCATGTGCCTTAGAGCTAGCTCTGTTTGCTTGTTTTTCTTCTCTCTCTGCTGTTACCTATCGGATCTGGGAGTTTCCCTGCTTAATATTTAACTAGCCTTGATGTTCCCGTGTCGCACAGTTCATGGACTAGCAGGGTTGGGCTTCAGGACGACGTGTCTGCTTCTTTAGTTTACCCAGCCGAAGAAATGCACCCATCTGACATAATCTGCCCTCACTCTGTCTCAGAGACTTGTTCAGTATTAAAGTAACGCAAAATCAGACAGAGCCCCCAGGCCATCAGACTGGACCGCAAGGTGTCACTCTCCACCTTCACGAAGTCTTTGTTAGGAATTAATTGGTCTTTGTGGACCCAAGCATGGCAGACTTCCAGAAATGGGTTTAATATTTAACCCCAAGGAAGCAAAGGACATAGAACAGGAAATACACAGGGCTAAGAAGTAAAGAGCGAGTCACACAGTGTGAAAGGCCAAGAAAAAAAAGAGTTGTCAAGTTCTGGAAGGAAGGAAAGGGGACCCTCGTGCCAAGTTCTTTACCCACGTCTTTATTTTGCTGGGAGCCTTGTCAGATGTTCCCGGCAAGCAGCAGCCTGCGCTTCCACTTTCTGACCACAGAAAGCAGCGTGTGTGAACAGAAGCACTGGGAGCTGGTTGGATTACGTCATCCCAGCGCGGATCTCCAACACCCACCCCCTCCTCCCGCCCCCACCCCGGAAGAATGGTGTCTCAACTAAGGTGTGTTCAGGACAAGAAACTTCCCTGTAATCGAAACTAAATCCCCAATATGTCCAGACTGTAGCTGTAGGATATACTATACTGCAACTGTACACATGTTAATTCTTTTATTGCTTCTTTCTTTCTTTCTTTCTTTCTTTCTTTCTTTCTTTCTTTCTTTCTTTCTTTCTTTCTTTCTTTCTTTCTTTCTTTCTTTCTTTCTTTTTTCCCAAGACAGGGTTTCTTTGTGTAGCTTTGGAGCCTGTCCTGGATCTCACTCTGTAGCCCAGGCTGGCCTTAAACTCACAGATCCGCCTGGCTCTGCTTCCCGAGTGCTGGGATTAAAGGTGTGTGCCACCACTGCCCAGCCTTTTATTGCTTTCCTAACAGGCTGTAAAACTCCTTGGAGTCTGATAGAGCAGGAAATAGATCTTGCTATGCATTTTTTTTGTGAAATTATTTTACAGGGAATTCTAAAGTACTTATTTAGTGTGTGCATGCTTGTGTGGGTGCACACATGTCAATGCACGTGTGTATGGAGGTCAGAGGACAATTTAGGGTGGTTGGTTCTCTTCTTCTTCCATGTGGGTTTTACAGAGGGATCAAACTCAGTTGCCAGGGTTGGCAGAAAGGCTCTTTCCTGGCTGAGCTATCTCACTAGCCCCACGTTTTAAGTTTTAAAGGTTACATTTGGTTAGTTATCTCCACATAATTTTTAATTTTAGCTGATTAAGACTTGAATTCCGGCAGATGTGGTGGTGGCCCGCCTCTAATCCCAGTATGTGGCACACAGAAGGAGCAGGAGGGTCAGGAGTTCAAAGTCATCTTCAGCCTCATATCAATGTTGAGACCAGCCTGGGCTACATGAGACTTTATCTCAAAACAAACAAACAAAAAACAAAAATCCCAACAGGGGCTGGAGAGATGACTCAGCCTTTTAGAGTACTTGTTGGCCTAGGTTCATTTCCCAGCATCCCCAGGGTCGCTCCCACTTGTGTCTAACTACAGTTCCAGGGAGATCCAAAGCCTTCTTTTGAGTTCTCCGTGCATCAGGCATGCATGTGATGCAGGCATACATGCAGGCAAAACATTTATACACATAATAAAATTTCAAAATCAGAAATAAATGAAAGCAACAATTCTAAAAAAAATTCTACAGTTAAAAATAATACCCAAAATACTAATATGATTGTCTAATATTTTTAACATTTTAAAGAACAATGAAAATTCTACGGCCGTCAAAATCTTGTGTGTTGATTGTTAAGACACTTCAATACAACTCCCTCTGGACACGTGCTTTGGGGTACATATTGCTGAATTTCTATTCTGTCTTCTCCCTTGATGCTTGTGCTTAATCTATACTAAAGCCTTTTCTTTGTGTGTGTATGTGTGTGTGTGTGTGTGTGTGTGTGTGTGTACAGGGGCTCACAGAGGTCAGAGGTCAACCTTGGGTGCTGTTCTCCAGGATTCACCCATCTTGGTTTTTTGAGATGGTCTCTCACTTGGTTGGAAGCCAGCCACACAAAGCAGGCTGGCTGGCCAGGGAGCCCCGGGCGTCTGTCTGCCTCGGCTTCCTGGCAGTAAGATTATAAGCATGAGCCACTGTGCCCGGGGTTCAAGCTCAGGTGCTGATCCTTATATGACAAAGAACTTTACTTTTAAATAAATAAATAAATAAATAAGTAAGTAAATAAATAACTCCAACTCTGTTTTGTGCTGACTTATGCCAACATTCTTTTCTGTGTTCCAGAAACCTCAGCTTCCAACTCAGTTGAGATCTCTGAAAGACAAAATACAAACAATGACTAGGCAGCAGCTTTGGGCTACAGCTCTGTTCCCATCACACTTGGAAGGCCTGTTGATGGGAGAATAGATAATTTGTGACTAGAAATTTATAAATGCGTGAAGAAAAAATCTGGAAAAAAAATTCGATGCTAGATAAAAATCTAGGAAACCCTGGAAAATTGCACCAAACCCTATGATCTTAGAATAAATATCATTTTTAAAAAAATTTAAGAATGAAGCAACAGGGCGGTGGTGGCGCACGCCTTTAATCCCAGCACTTGGGAGGCAGAGCCAGATGGATCTCTGTGAGTTCGAGGCCAGCCTGGGCTACAGAGTGAGTTCCAGAAAAGACACCAAAACTACACAGAGAAACCCTGTCTCAAAAAACAAACAAACAAACAAACAAACAAATGAAGCAACAAAAAGGCAAAAGAATGGCAAATTCCATATTGGCCACCATGTGTTCTTTAGATAAGGGGCGGGGGTGGGGGAAGAATACAGTTAAATGTAGACGACTAGAATAACACAACAAAATAAAACAAAAATGTAAAACAAAAACTGTAAACTACTGTCAGCATTCTTTTTGGTTTTTTCGAGACAGAACTCACTTGGTAGCCCAGGCTGGCCTCGAACTCACAGAGATCCGCCTGGCTCTGCCTCCCAAGTGCTGGGATTAAAGGCGTGCGCCACCACTGCCCGGCCTCACTGTCAGCATTCTTGAGCTGGGCAGTGCTTTACAGCACTTTGCGACTTTTCTACTTGTTTTTGACTCTTTGGATAGGCTCCTGCTGGCAACCCCTGCTGGCCTCTAGCTCATGGCAAGCTTCCTGCTCAAACTCAGCTTCCTGGAATACAGGCACGAGCCAACACGCCCCAGTCATAGAGTCTGTAATACCTGATCCGTGAAGGAAAGACTTCCAGGAGCCAGGGCCACAGGCGACCCTTGAAGGATGAGGCGGTGGATGTAGGGACATACTGACAGTGTCCCTAGGGCCCATGTTCAGTGCCTAACACCCAAGTAAGGTTTCTTGAAGAATGAATGAATGAGTGAATGAATGAAGTAGGTAAGGGACAGAAAAATCTGTCTTTTGGTTGACACATCTCAATGCATCTGAAAGGCCACTCTCTCCCACACTTGTACTTAATTTTCCAACACAGAATTATGTAGTTATCAACTGATTGAAGAAATATACATAATAAATTAGAAGCACATAGTAACACCTGCCAGCAATGACCTGCATATTCTGAAGTTCCCTCAGACAGATTTAGGGTTTTGAAGGCTAAGTAGAACTTTATGATTGTGGAGTCGGAGTATTGCAGATTCTGGATCAAAATTATCCTGGGCTTTCTTTAGTCCCATTAGTAGCCATTTATCGTCAATCTTCTGATCCTCTATCCTTTTATTTTTTTTTTAAAAAATGCCTATTTTGTATGTATGGGTGTTTTGTCTGCACACCCAGAAGACAGTATCAGATCCCATGGGGCTATAGTAATAGATGGTTGTGAGCCAATATGTGGATGCTGGAATCGAACTCAGGACCTCTGGAAGAGCAGCCAGTGCTCTTAACTCCTGAGCTCTCTCTCCAGCTCCTAACTGTCCATCCGAAACTGTTAGTTAAAACCTGCGGAATGTACCCAACCACAGAGCTAAGAATGTCATCGGATGGAATTTGAGATCCGTAGCACCGTTCCCTCCCTGCTTTACTGTAACCGGTAACTGCCTGCCTGATGTTCATACCAAAGTACTGAGTAAAGGCACTGGCTTATGTTTTTCTTTTTTTAAGATTTATTTTGTGGCCCTGAGTATATATGCACATGTGGGCGCGTGTGCGCGTGCGCGCGCACGCGCAAACACACACACACACACACACACACACACACACACACACACACATAACACACTCATGTGTACGTGAGTGCTACACTTGTGTAGGTACCTGCAGAGGCCAGAAGAGGACTTAGGATTCCTAGGACAGTTACAGGCGCTTGTCTGCTGCCCAGTGTGGATGTTGGAACTGAATTAGGTTTCTCTGTAAGAGCAGCAAGTGCATGTAACCACTGAACTGTCTCTCTCCAGCTCTTTCATTTGTGACAGCAAAAAATTCAGGTACCCCCCCCCCCACAAGCCACCCCCACCCTTGTGAAACATTGGAGACTTGAATCCACGTCCTGGATAACGTCACTCATCACTCAGATCAGAACAGTCTCTTATTCCCTCAGGAAAACAAAGAGCTGTGGTTTGTAGCATCCCCTGCATAGGGAGACAGCGAGTGGGCGTCAGACAGGTAAGAGAAAGGTTTTAAATGCACTTTTCTTGCAAAAGACCTTCAGAAAATATCTGTCACTGGGCATACTCACCAGGGGACTTTTGGTTACTTTGGCAAGTAAGATAGGACCATGTGTCTTCTCTGCCAAGTCAGTAATTCAGCTTGAAGTTCATCCCTTTCTTCAGGCAGAAAGTGACCCATTTGGTTTTTTTGTTTTTGTTTTTTTTCGAGACAGAGTTTCTCTGTGTAGTTTTGGTGCCTGTCCTGGATCTCAATCTGTAGACCAGGCTGGCCTCGAACTCACAGAGATCCACCTGGCTCTGCCTGCCGATTGCTGGGATTAAAGGTGTGCGCCACCACCGCCCGGCAGACCAACTTGTTTTAAAAGACAGAAAAGGTCAAAGCCTTAAAGTCATTTTTATAATGTAATATTTATTTCATGCTATGCCCTTGTGTTCTCATACAATCATTTTCAGAATTACAGTACAGATTTAATAAAGATAGCGAATCACTCTCACCAAATTTTAAAATAAAGCTATATATTAAGTACTTTTAAAAAACTCCTTTAACAATACTATATGTGATCTCTGATGGGGAACTTCATTTTGGCACACAGCTCTTTCGTCCTTTTGGTACTGCAATGAAGAAATATATATCCCACCTGAAGTTCAGGTGACAGGAAGTCATCATGAATGTCAACAATCAATTTCCACCAGCCAGCAACACCAAAGCGCTCTGGAGTTATTCTCATCATTTATAGTCAAAGAAAAACAGAATTCTTGGCAGCCCGTAGAGAAGAATCAGTACCAACAGTTTAAAACAGGCCTCAAGCCGGGCGGTGGTGGCGCATGCCTTTAATCCCAGCACTCGGGAGGCAGAGCCAGGAGGATCTCTGTGAGTTCGAGGCCAGCCTGGGCTACCAAGCAAGTTCCAGGAAAGGCGCAAAGCTACACAGGGAAACCCTGTCTCGAAAAAACCAAAAAAAAAAAAAAAAAAACAGGCCTCAAAAGTTGATCATCTCCACAATACATTTGAAAGGAAAGATTCGGAAACTCAAGACTCCCAACTGAATGGAAAACAGCAATATTCTTAACCTTGGTGTTTGTCCCTCCAAAAGAAGCCACCTGTCACATGATGGTATGACATTAGACACACATCATTTAGGTAAAGATGGCTTGTCTTCCTCATGTTACCTACCATTTCTCAACTAGTCTCCTTAATTATTATGTCTTTTGGGTATCACATGTAGCCCAGGCTGGCCTCAGATGTGGTGATCCTTCTGCCTCTGCAGCGCTGGGATTGGAGGTGTGAGACACTAGACCTCACAGATTACTTTTTAGATAGGGTCTCTGTGTGTAGCCCAGGATGGCCTCAAACTCCCTTCTCTAGTATGAGTCTTCTTTTTGCTGTGGGCCACCATGCCTAGCTGTAATTAAACCTCAGAAGGTGGAAACGATGGCAGTTTTCATTTCAACAAAAGATGGCCTTCTAACTTACACATACAGTGCTGATTAAGAAACAGAAACTGTCCTTTCCATCATCAAAACATAAAACATCACAAACATCTAAAAAAAAGTTTAGAACTTTTTGCCTAGTTCTCTTTTTGAGACAAAGTCTCTGTAGCCCAGGCTGGCCTTAAGCTCATGGCAATCCCGCTGCCTCAGCTTCCCAAATGCTGGGGGGATTATAGGTGTGAGCCATCATGCCTGGCTTTGAAAATATTTTTTTTTCCTCACGTCAGACGGGTAATGTGCCAACGTCGTAGCAAGTTTTAATGGGCGGCACACATCACGCATGGGCGTGAACTCCCAATCATCATGCTTATGAACCAAAAGAAGGATCTGAAAATATTTTTTAAGGGAACAAGAAGGAACATGGCTAAGGTGTGCAGGTAAATGTTATCTCAGGCAGTAAACATCACTTCCTCTTTGAAGATCACAGATGCACAAATATACACGAAGACCAAACTCATTTAAAACAGGCATGGTCGCTCAGGCCTGTAATTCTAGTCCTCAGGAGGCTGAAGCAGGAGGATTGCTATGAGTTTGAGACTGGCCTGTGTGTGCTATACAATAAGTTCATGGCCAACATGGGCTATACAGAATAAGACCCTTGTATTTGAAACAAACAACAATAAAAGATGATATTCTCTTCCCTCACAGACACCGGGTGTCACTTTTGTTTTTTGAGCACATCATGCCGAAGGCCTGCAGAAGGCTCCATTGTAACAGGGCTGGATGATGGGAGACTCAGAAGCATAAGGCTCAAGCTCCTACCTGACAAGTTTCATGAGTCTGAGTATAGCACAAGATTGTTCTATGACTCATTGGTTAATCAAATGAATGATTAAACTGTGCTCCACATAGCCCATGGCAGCACTGATATTTTAGGGTCTACATACTCTGAAGGCTTCATTAGAAACTGGACTTCATCAGCACTCCCACGCGACGGTTGGATCAGAACTTGAATCCATAGAGCCTGAAGCTTTCAATAGCTGCACTCAGCCAGCAATGGCTCCTTCTTTGCATTTACTTTTAGAGAATTAAAAATGGTCACACATTCCATGCAAGTCTTCTCATAAAAGATGGTGTCTATTTCCCCACTCCTGGATTCTGGGCTAGTTTTTTTTTTTTTTCAACTTATTTTTAAAGATTCATTTTAATTTGCATGCATGTAAAGTATGTACATGTATGTACCTGGTACTCAAAGAGGTCAGAAGAAGATTTGGAGAATTTAGGGAAGGAAGGAAGGAAGGAAGGAAGGAAGGAAGGAAGGAAGAAAGAAACGTCTTTAGGAACCTGGCAAAGATTTCTCTAAGGAGATGATGCTCAAAGGAGGTAAGGAGAATAATTTTCCTGGGCAAAGAGGGGGAAATAACACTCTAGAAATAAGATATCATGTATGCAAGCATTGAATGCATGAGACAAGGTCCTAGGGGCCACATTTGCTGAGGCAGGAGGACTAATGTGAGTTTTAGGTAGCCTGTGCCACAGAGTAAGACCCTATCTTTAAAAAAATGTCCTCTGGCACTTGGCCTTTAAATTGGGGGTGAGAAGAGTCAAATAAGAAAACAGTTGAACTGTTCTTCACTCCCTCCCTGGTGGACAGAAGGAAGGGCAGCATGGAGGGCAGAGAGGTGCTTCTGTGGTGTTCAGTTTGGCTAAAGGGGAATTATGGGAGCTAGGGTTCAATGCAAAGGGCATTGGGAGCTGAGCAGCAAGAAGAATGGAGTGCTCCACAGGCATCCTTTCCTCTTTTGTCAGTCAAGAAACACCGAAAGGCAAAAAACATCTAAGACTCAACTGGGGGGGGGGGGGGGTTATGATATCTGAGTGTGGTGCTGTGAGCTCGTAATCCCACTTAGGAAGTGGAGGATCGGGAGCTTGACACTGTCTCAAAACAAACACAAATTAAAGCCATGTGGTCAGGCCTTCTTCTTAAGTTGTTGGACTGTTCTGAGCATTTGATGAACCAACCTGCCTCCACTTCCCGCGTTCTGGGATTACAGGCGTGTGCTACCGCGTCTGGTTCAAAGGAAGTCTTTTCTAGATCAAAGAAACACACACAAGTGAGATGAAGAATTCTAACACAGGATGGAGACTGTAGAGGCAAGCAGATCCCTAAATGAGCAGCATATCCCGCGACATCAGAAGCCTTGGAAAAATCCAGGCTAAGAAGGTATTTTGAGTTTCAAGGCTGTCCCACCGGAGCCAGGTCCCTTAGAAGGGGATGCTTACAAAGGGCAGTCGTGTCAGAGGTTTGACTTGGTGTCTTCCATGGGTATGGACAGACCTCTTTGCTTCCCCACCCAGAATATTTCAAATGAACTCCAGAAATCTGCCAGAGCTGATTCATGGGGTGAAAGCACTCAGGCCGAGTGAGAGAAAAGAGGGACAGGCAGTTGGGGACACTGTCTCCTTGTCCATCTCCGCCACCCATGGCACAGAGTTTTATTTTTCACCTCAGACCATAAATGAAACAGGTTAAGCTGAAAATTGGTGATAAAGGCAGAAATTAAGGAAATGTCAGTAGCCAGGCGATACCTAGCAAGGCCCTGTCTAAGAGAAAAAAAATGAAGAAAGAAAGAAAAAAAGAAAGAAAATGTAAATAGAGAGGAAAACAGTTACTTTGTGATGGCCTTGAAGCGGTTGAATGCTTAAGAAACTTCTTGGAAATTCCTGTTAGCAGGTCACATTCCTAGGGATGTTGCTTTCCTCTGAAGCTGTGCAATCTACACTTATTTAACAGCTTCAGGCTATTTTTGGTGAAAATCTTTTTTGTCACTATGAGATCTCACTATGTTGCCCAGGCTGGCTCAAACACCAGAATTCAAGTGATCCTTCTCTTGCCTCTGGGTCCCACGTATCCAGGACAGCAGACGCCATTTCATTATTCCTGCCATCAGAGCACAATGGAAATGATGTAACTATGTAATAATTATTCTACAAACTTTGGAAAATGGCATTTTCCCATGTTGCTATTTTGGCTCTTCAACAGCTTTCCACAAACGTGAAAACTGATGATCGAGGACTACGGACTGGGCTCTAGTAAGGCAACACCACCCCCCAGGGAAACTGTTTCCCTGTCATCATCTACATTGGCACAAGCACATGCGTGTGCACACGTGTGTGTATGCTCGGTTTTTGAGACGGGCACTCACACTGTGGGCTGAGGCTGGCCTTGAACTTGCAGCACTGCTCCTGCCTTGGCCTCCTGAGTGCTGGGATTATAGACTTGAGTCACCAACACCCCTGCTGTGTTTTGTTTTTTAAAGATGTGTTACCCGGTTCTTCCACATTCGAACACTGTATGAACGTCAAGGTGTGTACAGACAGAGAAAAGATCGGTACGTCCCAATTATCCATTTGTCTGGCAGTCTTGTCATGTCATTGCTGGGTTGTTCTGGGACGGGGCACCAGAGGGGAAGTCTCATGGCTCAGCAGTCTAACTCCTCCATGACTTCCATGACGATTGTCCTTGGGCCTGTCAGGATCAGGTTGCTCACGGTGCGGTAGTCTACATTCAGCACGTTGAGCCCGTTGACAGAGACGACAAACTGACAGACCTGGAGCAATGACAGAGAGACAGAATGTCAGCTTGGGTTGGGGATGTAGCTCAGTTGATGAAATACCTGCCCAGGATGTCCATAATCCTAGCACTTGAGGGCTGGAGGAAGTAGGTTCAGAATGGTTATTAGGCTATATAAAAAGGCCAACCTGGGGTAAATGAGATCCTATCTCAGATACAGATACATATACAGACAGACAGACAGACGACACAGACACAGTTATACTTGTCCATTTTTTTCATAGACTTAGTGTGTGGCCCAAACATTATTCTTAAAATAGCCAAGCCCAACCAGCTAGCTATTCTGATTCAATAATTTCTAAAAGGACACTCTTTTTCTACAGGGCAGGAGGACAGAAAAAGCACGTATTTTAGTCTTTTACAAAAATTGGGCTTAACTCCTAACTCTGAATCTTCTTAGCTTATACTCATTATTTATATTTCTAAGCTTTATTTCCATATAACCAGTATGGTTAGCCACCTCATATGACTGTTGCAAGAATTGAGACAGACAGAGTACAAGAGGCTTCTATTATAGTGGGTTAACCTATGGGGATTCACTGTCTTGTAGTTGTTGTGCTTACAACTGTAATTATTTGTATGGATTTGGTATATATTGCCCCCTCCTCTTCTACACCTCTTGCTCCTACGTGATTGTTAGTAGTGCCTCCTTTCACTCACCAAAATCTCCGACTAATAATAATCTTTACATGCCTCCCTGTTTCCTATCCTTAGGAACATGACGAAGCTACTGAAAATGAGTGTATCATAGAGTTATGAGTATCGCTCCGCAATGGCTGGTCAGTCAGTCTAGCCCAAAATGGTTAGCACCAGGTTCAGTGAGAAATCCTGTCTCAAAAATTATATGGAGAGTGATAGAGGAAGATAATTGATGTTGCCCTCCAACCTCCTTATGTACATACACTAGCTAGAGTGTACACACACACACACACACACACACACACACACACACACACACACACACACACTCACAAAAACCAGAGAGAGAGAGAGAGAGAGAAAGAGACTGAAAGAGAGAGACAGAGATGGGCAGAGACAGATAAAGAAGAAAAAGAAGGATGCTCATGTTTTAAAGTGCCCACCATCCTGGCATGAGGACCAGAGTCTGGATCCCCAGGAACCCACATGTTGCGGTGTGAATAATAATGGCACCCACAGGCTCATATACTTGAATGCTTAGTCATCAAGGAGTGGCACTGTTTAAAAGGATTAGAAGGATTAGGCAGTGTGGCCTTGTTGGAGTCGGTATGGCCTTATTGGAAGAAGTGTGTCACTGGGGGTGGGCTCTGAGGTTTCAAAAGCCCCAAGGGAGGACCAGTGGTGTACTCTCTCCTCTCTCGGCCTGTGAACCAGGACGTGGCTCTCAGCTACTGCTCCAGTACCGTGTGTGCTGCCACGCTCCTTGACATGATGATAATGGGCTAAGTCTCAGAAACTGCAAGCAAGCTCCCAACTAAATGCTTTCTTTTGTAAGAGTTGCCTTGGTCAAGGTGTCTCTTCACAGCAACAGAACAGTGACTAAGACATCGTGTAAATGCCAGGGGGGTGTGGCGGCTCACCTATAACCCCGGCATGCGGAAAGCAGAAACAGGGATTTCTGAAACAATCTGGCTAGCCAGATGAGCTGTATCTGAGTCTCTGGGTTGTCTCAATGAGTAGGATGAAGAGTGATTGAAGTGGACTCCTGATATCAATCAACCTTGGGTCTTCAGAGGCACGCGCAACAATACACAGACAGACAGACAAACAGACAGACAGACACCCCCCCACACCCCCCCACAAAAGGAGGAGGGCAAAAGTCAGTCAGTGGGAGGAAGGGAAAGGAGTGAGAGGGGAACAGATGGGATGCAGAACCTTTGCGGGGGATGATTTGGCTCTCACCATCCCAAGCCTGTGAGTGCATTGCTTGGACAGTTAACATGCATGCCTGTGAGAAATATTAATTCAGCGTTGGAAACTCAACTAAAGAATTTGGGAAATACCAAAACCTTTGGGAACCCACCATTTCCTTTTTGACTGATTTTTGGCAAAGTAATGTCAATATAAACTTAAACTTAAAATCAAGTCCCAAAGTATCTATACCTATTGCCTTTGTAGACCCAAGTTGGAAAACATCAGAATCACAGCTTTGTTTCTGATGTTTAAAAAAAAAGTTATAGGATTTGGAATCCTAAAATAGGGATTTATGGCCTATGTCCCTTTGATGAGGGCCTTAATTAAAACAGGTCACTTCTCTTCTCTCTCATGTGCTTCATGATATAAATATGCCTCATTTGGAGCTAGGGATGTAGCTCAGTTGGGAGAGCACTTGCCTCACATACACGGAGTGAGTCCTAGGCTTGAATCCCAGGACCATATAAACTCATTGTGGTAACATGCACACGTAACCAGCGCCTGGGAGTGGAGGCTGGAGGATTGGGTCAGAAGTTAAAGATTAACCGTGGCTGGTTGGAGGCCAGCCTGGGCTACATGAGACTCGGCCTCAAAACAGAAATGAAAATAAATAAGCATTACTCATTTGTAAAATCGACAGGTAAAAAAATGTATATCCACACAAGTTTAAACTACACAATGAATTTAAAGCATTCTGGAAGACATCACACAAACACTAGGTTTACTGATTCCTCTCTCTTTAAAAATGGCCATTTCCTAGCCAGAGGTGGTGGCCTACGCCTTTAATCCCAGCACTCAGGAGGCAGAGGCAGGTAGATCTCTGTGACTTCGATGCCAGCCTGGTCTATAGTGTGAGCTCCAGGACAGCCAGCACTACACAGAGAAGTCCTGTCTCAGAAAAGAAAAGGGGGGCACGCAGGGGGGATCATTTCCTTTATGACTACATGAGTAGAAAGTGTAATGTGGTAAGCAGAATCATATTTTTTCAGTAAACATGAACCCTGACATTTCCACTGCTTAACCTTTGTTACTGGGGTATCTTACACGCAATCACCGTTTCTCCTTTCCTATTCCCAAAGTTGGTCATCAAGAATTCAGGGCACATCTGGAGTGTAATCAGCAGTTTTCAACCACAGTCAAGGTCATAGTGATAACTGAGGTCACACTGCCTGATCACAACTCACCCAGAACGGAGCCACGAGTACTTGCGGGGGTATGTTAGCACTGATCTAATTAGATTGCTGCCTTTGCTTTCCTCTGCCAAAGAATGAGAGGAATGCCACCCTCTCCCACCCAGGGCGCTGGACTTCAGATCTGTGTTCTTTTCTCCAAAAGACTGCCTTTGTGTTGCTACATGGGAAGACAAGAATTGTCAGCTAACCCTCCACAGGCTCCCGGATAATTTCTGTCTCTGAATCACACTGAGGTCATATTAGTCATTCAGTCTTCACCACAGTTATGTCCTGACGTCCCACACTGTCTTAACTAGCCAACACGTGAATGTTAGGAACTTCACATAGAATTCTAAGTAAATTCATGTTTCTCAGGGACAATGTAGAAATCCCATCATACCAGGACTGATGGCCACGTGGCTGGTAGTCTCTTTGAGACTGGGCAAATGACTTCTCATATGCCACAGCCCTTAAATTAAAACATATTTATTTATTTGTATTTGTGTATACATGTGTGTGCCAGCATGAGTTTACGTGTACAGGTGCCCAAGGAGTCCTGAAGACAGATCCCTTAGAACTGGAGTTACAGGCAGATCCCCCAGAGCTCGAGTTACAGGCAGTTGTGAGCTTGTTGTGTATGACTGGAACCAAGGCTGGGTCCTCTGCAAGAGCAACAAGTGTTCTTAACCAGGGAGAATGGTTGAGGCTTCCTAGCCAGGCAGTTTAGAGCAAGAAAGAAAGACCTAGTGGGCTCCAGGTTCACTGAGAGAGATCCTGCCTCAAGGAATAAAGTGGAAAATGACAAAGCAGGACTCCTAGTGTTTTCTTCTGATGTCTGTATACATATGTTAATCCTAAATGTCGTGTGTGTGTGTGTGTGTGTGTGTGTGTGTGTGTGTGTGTGTGTGTGTTGACACTTGACATCAACCTCTGGCTTCTATACATGTGCACACACACACACACACACACACACACACACAATCATAATTTTTCCCAGTTCTTAGCAAAGGAATCCTTTCTCACCAATAACATAACTGAGCTGTTATTTCAAACCTTTTTCTAGAATAAAGAAAAAAAAATGCCTTCAAAACCTTACTCATGCTTATATCCAACGCGGTATTTTTAGAGTCCGGCTGTCGGAAAGACGTCATCTCTCCCTAAGTGGCCTCAATCACTGCTGTGGTTGTAGCAGTTTCTACGTCCTGTTGCTCACTAAAATGTTCCAGATTATCTAGCTCCACGGGTCCCACTGTGTACTCATGAGGGAACTCACAGCGGTGGGCGTTCAGTTAGCATCTTTGGTCCCACCATGCTTTGCAAATCAACATCCATTACAAGTACCAGTGGGAAGCACCCAGCCTGGGGGAAATTACTTCTCCTCTATGCTAAAAAGCGCATGTGCACAAACACACAGACTACACGACGGCCTCCAGACAGGCCACTTTAGGAACAGAATTTCTCCCTGCTGGGCTAGAGGCTTAGATGCCCTCCTTCCTGAGAATGATGGGAATTCTGGTGAAGTGGCCATGCTTTCTCTTTACCTTTAAGTATCTCTAACACACACACCTGTTTGCAAAGATCATATTGCAATTATTCCATCTCCTTAGTTCGTTGTGTGTGTTTGTGTGTGTGTGTGTGTGTGTGTGTGTGTGTGTGTGTGTGTGTGTGTATGCACATGTATAGAAGCCAGAGGTTGATGTCAAGTGTCTTCCTCAGTCACTCTCCACCTTACTGTTTTGAGCCAGGTCCCCTCACTGAATCTGGAGCTCACCGATTCAGCTAGATTGGCTAGGCAGCAAGCCGAGGGAGCCCCCTGTCTGCACCTGTCCAGAACTGGGATGACAGGCACGCTACTATGCCTGGCTTTTATGTGGGTGCTGGAGATCCTAACGTAAGCATTTTATCAACTAAGCCATTTCCCTGTCCCCTCTTCTCTTATTTTGAGATAGGGTGTCATGTAGCCCAGGATTTGAACTCACTATTGAGCTAAGGCTGGCCCTGAACTGCTGATCATCCTGCCTCTACCTGGGATTGAGCCCAAGGCTTCATGAATGCTAGGCAAGCACTGTGCCAACTGAGATTAACCCCCATTTCCTCAGTTCTAAGAAAAGGGACCAATCTCATCACCCACAAGGACACAGTGCTCTTACTCTCCAAATGAAAAGGCAGGAAGACTTACATTCTCCTTAACAAAGACGCAGAACAAAAACCTTCCTGTGACACATGGAGCCGAGGTTAGGATGCAGCTCTGAGTAAACAGGCTTAGGAGAGAGGGCCTGAGCAACAGCACTGGTCCCTAAGAGTTAACAGGATGAAGGAGGCAGCACCAAGCACATTTCAGGGTGTGACCAAGTTGGGGCGAACACCCAGGCAGAACTCCAGCCTTCCTTCTGATGGAAAGCCACATTAACTAAATCATCCTGCCCCTCTTATTCCTCTCCCTGTATCAGGCCTGACAGACGTGCCATAACTCCCAGACAGATGGAGTGCCTTTGGGATTGTTCAACTATACACATGCTCACATACGGCCGGAGCCTACCACAGTCACTCGGCTGTTTGACCTGAAGTGGAGGTGATGTTGGGGAGGAACACAGCACCTCCAGTGCACCAGGGTCTTCTCAGCACCTGGAAGTTGGCAGTCACACCACACCCTCAAGAGTGTGGCATTCAAGCAAATGCTGTCCTGACGGATCGGAAGAAAGATAAGACAGATGTGACGGAGTCTGGGGCTGGACAGATGGCACAACTGGCTACTCTTCAAAAGACTCTGGGTTCAGTTCTTGGGACTCACATGAGAGTTCACAACTGTTGTTGGTTGTTTCTGATCTTTTCTGTTTTGACTCTTTTGGGAGTCCGCCATCCAGCTCCCAAATAAACCACACATGGAGACTTACTATTTCTTATGAATGCCTTAGTTTGGTTTATTGCTAACCAGCTTTTCCTAACTCTAATTATTCCATCTATCTTTTGCATTTTCCTTTTCTTGCGTCTGTATATCTTACTTTCACCCTCACTCCATGGCTGGCTGGGTGGCTGGCCCTTTCTTTTCTTGCTCCTTGATCTCTTGCTCTTTTTCTCCTCCTCCCAGATCTCTTCTTCTATTTATTCTCTCTGCCTGCCAGCCTCACTTATCCTTTCTCTGGCCTTGCTATTGGTCGTGCAGCTCTTTATTAGACCATCAGGTGTTTTAGACAGGCAAAGTAACACAGCTTCACAGAGTTAAACAAGTGAAACATAAAAGAATGCAACACATCTTTGCATCATTAAACAAATATTTCAGAGCATAAACAAATATAACACACCTTAAAATAATATTCTACAACATACAAACTATCTATAACTCCAGTTCCAAAGGATCTGATACCCTTTGCTGGCCTCCGCTGATGCTGTGTGTGTGTGTGTGTGTGTGTGTGTGTGTGTGTGTGTTGTGTGTATATATATATAATATATATATTATATATATGGTGTATATGTATATACAGCTGTACATGTAGCAAAACACCCATATACATAAAATAAAAACAAAATCTCAAAAGAGTCTTGTATCAATTAATAAAGTGGGGAAGCCTACTTAAATGACACAGAAGGAAGAGACAAGGCACTGAGTAAATAAGACAGTAGAAAATGCTTCAGTAGAATGCTCTGAAGCGGTTAGACATCATCCTGACCAAATGCCCGTGAGAAGTGGGACCAGCCTGGGATGATAGCTCAGGTGGTAAAATGCTTGCTTTGTAAGCATGTGGCCCTGAGTTGGATCCCCCAGGGACACGGTGGCACTTGCAATCTCAGTCCCGAGGAAGAGGGGACAGAAGGGTTGCTGGGACTTGCTTGTCAGTTATTTTAGCCTGACTGTGAGTTTCAGGCCAGTGGGAGACCCTTCTCAGACTGAGGTGGAGTGTGCTCCCGAGGAGGACATCTGAGGTTGTCCTCTGGCCTCCACATGCACATACATGCACCCATGAGTGCCCATGTGCAAGTGTGTGCATGTGTGCACACTCACACACACATACTAACACACACACACTCACACACATTTTAAAAAGAGATAAATAAAGTGTATGGGCGTGGTGACTGTGGTGGTTTGAAAGAAAATGGCAACCATGGGGAGTGGCACTATTGGGAGGTGTGGCTTTGTTGGAGTAGGTGTGGCCTTGTGGAAGGAAGTGTGTCTTTGTGGGGGTGGGGCTTTGAGGTCTCCTTTTGCTCAGGCTATGCTTAGTGTGACACACACAGATTCCTGCTGCCGGTGGATCAAGATATAGAACTCTCAGTTCCTTTTCCAGCACCATGTCTGCCTACACGCCATGATGTCCCACCATGATAATAATGGACTAAACCTCTGAAACTGTAAGTTAGCCCTAATTAAATGTTTTCCTTTATAAAAGTTGCCATGGTCATGGTGTCTCTTCACAGCAAATAGAAACTCCAACTAGGACAGTAACACACATCAATAATTCCAACACTTGGGAGGCTGAGGCAGGAAGAGTGCTGTGAGTTTAAGGCCAGCCTGGCTACAACAGAAAGGCTGTGTTCCCCAAACCAACCAACCAAACCACTAACGCCTCAAAACCAAAAGCAAAAATATGGAACCTTTTCCTAGAAACCCACTAGTCTGTCGTCTCCTTAAGTATGTCTCATGCCAGAAAGTGCACGAATTAGGAGATCAATTACACATCAGCAGGACTAGCTCAGCATCCCATCCATATGGCTGAGTTATCCATGTTTACTGCTCTGCACTGCTTAAGTAAAAAGCACATTCAAAATATATAAGGGTCATTCTTAAACTGCAGTGAACACACAAGGCACTTTTGGTGATATTGAATAATCCTTCTGTACACTATGAATATGTATTGCTCTCATTGGTTATTAAACGGCTGACAGGGTGGTAGCTGGGCAGGAAGTTAAGCAGGAAAGTCAAACCAAGAATGATGGGAAGAGGGAGGTCATAGTTGGGAGAGACACCAGCCAGCCGCCAAGCAAGCAGAACATATTAAAAAAATGAGGCAACAAGCCATGAGCCACATGGCAAAGCATAAACAGAAATATGGGTTAATTTACATGTAGGAGTTAGTTAGTAACAAGCCTGAGCTATTGGCTGAGCATTTATAATTCATATTCTGCCTTCAGCCTCTGAGTGGTTATTTGGGGAGCTTTTGAAAGTGTGTAATCTCACATCTTACTTAAGGCCTACCAGACTGCATGGGAGAGAGCCCCAGGATCTAAATTGTCAGTGACACTAGGCTGCAGTAATGAATGAGGTGATGATGAATGGCTCCTTGACTGCAGAAATTACAGATTCCAGGAAGAAAAGGTATGACTATAAGGCATATAATTACCCTTGGTGACAATGTGTATAGGGTTTGACCAGCAAGTTCCCCAAATCGCATCATTTGCCTAAGTGATTAATGGCATGATCTCATCTCTGCTGTTAACCAGCATTAGTGACTCTATTCACTATCTTTTGGGTGTTGTTGCCATCTCTGTCTCATGCCAGAAACAGGACAGGAGAAGATGAAGCATGCCATCTGTCTTTTGTAGGTGGTGAAAAATGTGGGATTAGGCAATCCTCACAACATAGATGTTAGCATGTTTAACAGTCATTGTTAGGAAATGAGTACCCTAAGAAGTTTATCTCTGAGAGTTCCCATTGTCCCCTTCCTTCCTCATCCTCCAACACGGGCTTCCTCAAAGGCAAAACTAGAGTATAGGGACCAGGGAGGTAATACCTAGTTTGTTGTATGATATTTTGTTTGTGTTCTGAGAAGCAAAGCTTGCCTGGAGACCAGGGGGTGGAGCTAGCCACTATCTAGTAGCCATAGAAGCAGGAAGATCAGGAGTTCAAGGCCACCCTGGGCTACACGAGATTGAATCAGTCTAAAAGACAAACAGAGTGGTTGGTGGTGGTTCATACCTTTATCCCAGTACTTGGGAGGTGGAGACAGGAATATAAGGCGGGTGGAGACAGAATTTGGCCCATTGAGTCTGAGGATTCATAGATGTAAGAAGTGGCTGGATGCTCTGCTTCTCTGATCTTTCAGCTTTCACCTTCAATATCTGACTCCAGGTCTTTATTGTTAAGACTAAATAGGATCGCATTTCACTAGTCTCAGACCTGTACCCCTGAAGCTAAATGTTACTTTACTTCCTAAGCACGAGTTTCCAAAACAAAACTAACAAACAAACAACCCCCTGTTTCTTTAAAGTATTTTTCACCTCTAAAATCCTTTAATTTTCTTTCTTTTGTTTTTCAAGGCAGGGTTTTACTGTGTATCCCTGGCTGTCTGTCCTGAAACTTGCTCTGTAGACCCGGTTGGCCTTGAACTCACAGAGATCCACCTGCCTCTGCCTCCTGAGTGCTGGGATTAAGGGTGAGTACCACCACCACCACCACCACCACCACCACCACCTGGTTTATTGTTTAGTTTTCATTCTTGAGATGTTGTCTTGCTTTGCAGAGCTGGCTGGACAGAAATTTCCTGCACAGGCCTGGCTCGCTTCAAACATGCAGCCCTCAGGAGCCTCTGGCTCGTGAGTTCTGGAATCAGTTTGCACTGCCATGCCCAGCCTTTTCCTCTAGAATCCTCCATGGAAAAAAGAAATCCAGCTCTACTTAGTGATCAACAACACATTCACCAGTAACAATGTCCCCAGCCTGTTGATCACCCACACGCCAAGAAACAGGCCAGGCATGTGCTTTTATTAAATTTGTAAAAAAAATGTTATTCTTCTTAGGAATGTAAACTGAACTTCAGAACAATAAAAATAAACGAAAGAATATAGGAGACTCTCTCATGCATTAATGTGTTGTAGGCTTTTATACGTTAAAAAAAAATAAAATAAAAATAAAATAAAAAGTTTGGCCGGGCGGTGGTGGCGCACGCCTTTAATCCCAGCACTCGGGAGGCAGAGCCAGGCGGATCTCTGTGAGTTCGAGGCCAGCCTGGGCTACCAAGTGAGTTCCAGGAAAGGCGCAAAGCTACACAGAGAAACCCTGTCTCGAAAAACAAAACAAAACAAAAAAAAAAAAAAAAAAAAAAAGTTTAACCAAAAGGTCATATTATAGAGCTAGAACCCAGTAAGGCAGTGCAGTCTTATTATAGAAAAAACTTCTGTAAAAGAACTTAAAGGCCAGAAACTGATCCACACACAATCATCTGCCGTGATTAAGGCAGCAAAGTAGAAAAAGATGAGTCAATCCATCAGGAAGACATAACAGCTGATAGCCTATGTAACTGACCAAAAAAGCCGTGTAGCAAAAGCCAAGGAACTGAAGATGCAGTGGGTACCTCAGTAATGCTAGTTGAGACTGGTTTTCAATAACAGGTAGGGTAGCAGGTAGAAGAGCAGTACACACACACACACACACACACACATACACACACACACAAACACACACACACACACACACACACATACACACACACACACACACACACACACACACACACACACACACACACAACGTACATGCAGCCCTTCTCACCAGCACCCCTCCTCCCAGCTATGTACCTAGTACTGTTGCTATAGCGACCAGTTCCTCAGCTGGTCACACTAGCACTTCACATTGTAATAACTGCAGATATACACAAACCATTTATATACTCCATATAGATCATACGATGGTTTTCATGTCCACCTTTGCACTTGGTTGAAAATGAATTTTCTTTCTCCCCTCCCACCTCTATGTGAGGGAGAAAGAGAAAGTGAGAGCGAGAGAGAGAGCGAGAGAGCGAGAGCGAGAGCGAGAGCGAGAGCGAGAGCGAGAGCGAGAGAGAGAGAGAGAGAGAGAGAGAGAGAGAGAGAGAGAGAGAGAGAGGTAGTCTGGGGATTACCTTAAACTTCTGACCTTCTGAGCTCCACCTTCTAAGTGTGGGATTGTAGAAGTGAGCCACCATACTTGGTTTCCATTAGTGAAATTTAAGTAAACAGAGCAGGCCTTTGAGATGACTCAATTGGTTAAGGCGCATATGTGTGTACATGCACACGCACGCGCGCGCGCACACATACACACACACACACACACACACTTTTTATTTAAAACTAAGCAGAACATCCATGAAGGAATCATGTTCCTGTCCACGAGGTGTTCATGTGAACAAAGTTGCTTCAGAACGGAGACCGTAGAATTTTACTCAAAAATAGGTCTTCCACCACGAAGTCCTAGACATAAGGAGACCGTCAACTTGCCAGTGAGTCATAATCCATTACACTAATGGACTGCGATTTGTTTACACAAACATCATATTCAAGGACCCTGCTTAGGAGTTCCCCATGCTGCAGTTGTGAACAAGCTGTGTTTGTTTGGGCGAGGAAGAGCCAGCACAGCAGAGTACACTCCTCTCAAAAATACACAAGATAAGAAATTTCACAGCTGTGTGTTCGGCCCCATCAATCTTCCTGCCAAGTACGCAACTGGCCGGAGAGAGAATGAATGGTGTGGGAGGCGGCTGATGGCCAGTTCTTGCACAAACACAGGCTTCCCACTCCAGAGAACCAGCCTTCCGAAGCTTTGTGCATTTAAACATACTATATGCCCCCGTGTGTCCCCCAAAGAACAGGTTACATACACCACTGAAGGAAAGTCAAGTGTGTGTAAGAACGGCCATCTTTCACAATAAAACAAGAGCAGCACCCCAAAGCAGCACAAACCCCTTTGCTTGCTTCATACTGAGGAGTTTGAAGAACCTGCTGAATATACACAGAACCTGCTCCCTTGCCCCAGCCATCACTATGCTTTAGACCTCCCGGTCCACTTGCCTCAGTGAGTCAGGCACACGAGGTTTGTGGACCAAGAGCAAGCCTGTATTAGAAGGTGTGTTTGGGGGTGGGGGTGGGTGTGCACAGTGTAGACACACAGTAATGCCACAATCTACCTGGTGATTGCAGCAATACAACTTTTATGAAAATCTCTTATATTCAAAGAGACTGAAACTTTTGCCAGACTTCACAGCCAAGTTAATAATACACTTTGAGGTCACGTGAGACAAAACTGCTGTCCTTCTACGTACCCATCCTGTTTGTTTGGCCTGCCTTAAAGAGAACAATGCAACAACCAACCTCGCTTGCCTTGGGTTTCCCCTGCAATGGCCTTGTACATCTTAAGCTAATGAATAGTTTTAATCCTAAATTATGTACTTTTATAGGCCCCTGACCCAGAGAAAACAATGCATGAGTGTACATATGTTGCTATGATAATAATTTGCTGAAAACAGCAAACAACTCAAAAGTGATATTATAAAACAGATACCTGCCATACATGTTGGAGAGATCATATGTATATATTACTTGATGGTGATATTTTTACAGTTACATTTGCTTTTTGAGTGCTTCCGGATCAGCTGGAGTCAGTAAAGGATTATTCCCTAGAAAACCCTGCTAACGATAGCTATAAAGTAACCCTCATTCTTTCCCCATGGGATGCTTTCCTGTGCTGTTCAATAGAGAACAAAGACCTCGGTAGGAATAAGACAAACATTAGGCAGGTGTAAGGCGTGCCATAAACAGATTACAAACAAGTCAGAAATGATAAGCTGCAGATGGATGATACAGGGAGAGAAGGGGAGAATTCAAACTTGGACTCACTCTCGGTCAAACTCATCCAAGAGGAAATCTCTGATTTCATTCCTTCACGGGACACAGATGCATTTTGGTGCCTAGTGTGAGGAATCTCTAATGCATTTAACCTATGTAGGTGATGGTCTTTGTTTGTTTGTGTCTTTAAACGTTGATTTTTTAAAAAATTACATTTATTTATTTTTGCGTGTGTGGGCATGTGTGTGCCACTGCACAGATATGGAGGTCAGAGGTTCCTCCTTCCACCATATAGGGCCTGGAGATTAAACTCAGGTCAATAGGTTTATAGGCAAGCATCTTTACCTACTGAGCCATCATGCTGAGCCTGTTCCTGACTTTTTGAGACAAGATCTAATATAATGCAGGCTGGGTTAGAATTTGCTATTTAGGGAATGACCTTTACCTCTTCAAATCTTAATCCTCCTATTCTCAAGCACTGGGAATATGGACTTGCAGCACTATCTGCAATCAGTTCTAGTTGGAAATGATGTGTTAGGAAAGTAAAAATGTTACAAACAGTAATGGCCTCGTGGCAACCTGTTTTTTGGTGTGGTAAGGATCTATGTTGGGGGGTATTAATAACTTGACACCTAGGAGGCAGCCCTCTGGACACACCTGGGAGGGACTATATGGACCAACGTTAGCCTCTGAGAATGTCTGTGAGGGATTATCTTGATTGGGTTTATTGAAGTAAGATCCACCCACTGAGGGTGGCACCATTCCCTAAGAAGAGGGCTCTGAACTTCGCAAGAGTGGAGAAAGGGAACTGAGCACCAGCATGCATGCATTAATTCACTGCTTTCTTCCTCTTGACTGTGGATATAATGTGACTAACTAGTCCAGGTTCCTGCTGCCTTGACTTCCAGGAAAGGCCACACTAGGAAACAGAGTCAAGCGCGGTGACACATGCCTTTAATCCCAGCACCAACCATAGAGACCTGGAGGTCTGTACAGACAGACAGAGAGTGACAGAGCTTTGCAGGAAGAGGAAGTGAGGTAGCTGGGCTAAGATAGCCAATGAGAAGGCAGAATAGCAAGGCAATAAAGGTGTGGGTAGACAGAAAGTAACTCGATTTGGAAGCTGCAGAGCTGACGGTGTAAGGTTGGCTGGTGGCTTTCCCTATTTCCCTGATCTAAGGCTTTCACCTCTATATTTGGCTCTGTGTTTTTTTATTTAATAAGACAGTTTAGAAAGTCATCTACATGATTTCTTCGCATGCAAAAAGCCATGGGTTGTATGCTCAGAACCACACAGACTGGATGTGGTGGTACATCCTGTAATCCCTGCACTTATGAGGAGGATCAGAAGTCCAAGATCATAGTGAGCTAGAGGCCAGTCTGGGCTATAGAGCGAGTTCCAGGATGGCCAGGGCTACACAGAGAAACTCTGTCTAGAAAACCAAAAACAACAAAAACAAGAGTCCCAGTACTGAGCTTGCTTCAGGTTGGGAGTAAAGCATTGTCTAGCACTTAGAAAGCGGACATGGGCCAGGATGTCATCTGGATGCTTCTGTCTTTAGTAACTTCACATCCAAGTCACAGAACTGTATGGAGCTAGTAGTGACTGAGAGTCCTCCAGACCTTCATTATTAGAGCATATCTGACCTCTGGTGGAGTGGCTAACCTGTTTTTCTAGATGGAGACTCTGAAGACTAGAAAAGTAGGATCATTTCAACATATTTGAAGGACCCTAGATTATGAAGGATGCTCATGACTCTGAAGCCAGATGGACCCTAGACTAGTTTGTCTTCTGGTTCCTGCTGCTTAGTTAGTTACACAACAGAGTCTGTGACTCAATTCTTTCATGCCCAACAATAAAATTCAGCTAATATACAGCCCCTAGGTTGTGACGAAAATTAGGAGACCATAATACATACCAGGCGTCTCTCACAGTGCCTAGCACAATGCCAACAAAAACTGTCTCCTTTCCCTCCATCCTACAGAACACACCAGATACAGAGCTCCATCCTATGCTCTTTCTCCAGGACAGCTCCCACGCCTTCAATGTTTACTGCTACAGCTAAACCGCTGGACTGTTAGCCAGGACCAAACTGTCTTTTTGCAAGAAAGTGATTAATTTTCAGGCTAACCCTGGAAAACAGACTTCATTATGGATATTCAAAAAGGCTTCCAGGAAAATCTCCCAGACAGCCCATTTCAATTTGGCCTTGTTACTTCTTTTTCGAAGCGACTGAAATGAGCCATGTTGGATACCCAGCCAGGGGTTGCTGAGACCTCCTGTTCTTATACAGGCTTAGAGAGGGAAATTCTACACAGAGGTCTTTTCTCTTTTGTTTTATTTTATTTATTTTTTGAGACAGGTGCTCATATAGCCTAGGCTGGCCTCAAACTTTCTATGTAGCCAACTATGATCTTGAACTACTTTTTTTTTTTTTTTTTTTTTTGGTTTTTCGAGACAGGGTTTCTCTGTAGCTTTGGTGCCTGTCCTGGACTAGCTCTATAGACCAGGCTGGCCTCGAACTCACAGAGATCTACCTGCCTCTGCCTCCCGAGTGCTGGGATTACAGGTGTACACCACCACCGCCCGGCTTTTTTTGGATTTTTCAAGACAAGTTTTTACTGTGTGGCTCTGGCTGTCCTGGAACTTGATTTGTAGACCAGGCTGGCCCCAAACTCACAGAGATCCGCCTGCCTCTGCCTCCTGAGTGCTGGGATTAAAGGCGTGTGCCACCACCACCACCACCACCACCACCACCACCACCACCACCCAGCTCTGATCTTTACCTCTCAAGTATGGCAACATGCCAATTTTGTGCTGTGCTGGGATCAAATCCAAAGCTTCATGCAATCTAAGCAAACATTCTACCACCTGAGTGTAGGCGGAAGATTCTGTTCTGCCAACAACTCCCAAATACCCAGTAGCCGCTGCCCAAATTACCACACAGAGGCTTATATTAATTAGAACTGCTCAGCCAGTAGCTCAGGCTTATTACTGACTAGCTCTTACACTTAAATTAACCCATAATTCTTATCTATGTTTAGCCATGTGGCTTGGTACCTTTTCTCAGTCCAGCACTGTCATCAGGGAAAAGGGGCATATGACCATTCTTCCTTTCCTTATAAGTATAGCTTTCCTGGAGCATTAGACTGTGCACACACTCCTGATCATGGAAGGAGTGTCCAAGTGAGTGTTCCCATTGTTGTACTGCCGCAAGAAGCACAGGAAAGGCCAGGCCACAGATTCCTTTCTCATAGTCCCCCCCAGAACCTCTCCCATCTCCAATGTCCCTTGCTTGAGTGGTGTGTTGTTAGGGTCAGTGAGCCCACACTGAAGCATCACTGCTGTCCAGAGTTCACATCTAACTGGGGCTCACTCTCACTGTGGTACATTCTATGATTGGGGACAAACGGGCAGCGGCATCACCCAGCATTACACTATCGGACAAAGTGGTGGGATTGCCTGAGCATTGGGTTGATGGCTCAGTCAGGTGTGCTGGCTGTGCCAACAGGAGGCCCAAGTTCGCTTCCCCAGCACCCACATGAAAAGCCAAGGGTGATAGCGGTGTGCCTGTAATCCCAGTGCCGAGCTCACGGGCTTCATGAGCTTCAATCTAGCTGCAGTGGTAAGCTCCAGGTTCAATAAAAGACCCCTGTCTCCAAAACTAGGGGAGAAGTGATTGAGGAAGATACCCATTGTCAACTCCTAGCCTAGACAAGTATGCACATGGTCATACATATTCACATACATGTTAATATACACACGAGCACACACACACACACACACACACACACACACACACACACACACACCCCTGGACTTGTTTCCTTAAGCTATTTCTTTTCAGATATATTTTTCTTACCTGTTTCTATAAGACCAGGAATTCCTAAAGGTCCAGAGTTTGAGACACATAAGTCTGTGTTTCACAGATGAATGATAACTCAGGATACCAGCCCTCCCCCCCCCCCCCCCCCCCCGACAAGATAGGGTTTCTCTGTGTAACAGCCTTGGCTGTCTTGAAACTCACTTTGTAGACCATGCTAGCCTTGAACTCACAGAAATCCTCCTACCTCTGCCTCCTGAGTGCTGGGATTAAAGGCCACCACCACCCAGCAGGATACCAGCTTTTATACCCAGCATCAGAAGACATAGCCTCCCTGGCCTAGCCAAAGCAGGGGACAGTCACACACCTCTGGGATGGCAAAGATAATGCCTATGCCTGGAACTCATTACTCTGGTTCGACAAAGTAGAATTTGATCCCATAAGCCCTGGGGTAGGAACGTGTGGACAACCTCTCTGTGTAGGTCCCAATGTGCTTAAGGCCCTGTGGTCTCCACAGTGGTCACACAGCTGGCCATGTATGACCATTACAAAGAAAGCTTCGTCCTCCGAGATGTAGAGGGTTCGGTGGTGTCTCCTTAGCCTGATGACACTCTGCATTCTCCTTGGCTCAGGAGGGATGCTATTTAAAACCCTGCTTTGTGGACTTTTCAACCATCAGTCAGCACAAACTCCTGCTAACACTGAGTGGACACAGATCTAGGTATGGAGACAGGCAGGGGAAGCCAATATTTTCTCTGCAGTGGAGAAACACCCACAGTTTAAAACTAAAGATCTAAAGCAGATTTAAACTGTAATATTTTTAACTTTAACTGGCCTTTGACGACTCTCACACTTTCCTGAGAATGTGTGGAGGATATTTTCCTTGTCCCTAAAAAGCCTGTGCGACTTAAGATAAATAGGGCCCCACAGAACCTTCCCAGGATGCAGGGGCACAGCTGCCCACTGGCAGCCTCATTGGTGTGGTACCTATGGCAAGAATGGTGTTTTACACTGGTAGTTAGGGCAGGCCAGGTTTCTCAAATGCCACAGAGCCCAGCTGGTATGATTCAAAGTAAGCAAGTTGAGGGCATGAGCAATATTTGGCTTTGAAAAACTGTTATTAAGAGGTGGGGGGCAGCTCCTTTTCTTGGCTTGCTCTGTGTGAATTTTGACTTTCAAGTGGAGCTTGTAAATTTCCAAATCCATGTGTAACGGATACTCTGCAAGCTAAAAGTCCAGCGCCAAAAGCAAAAATGCTTTCACCATGTATTTTAAAAAACAAACTATAGCCGGGTGGTGGTGGCGCATGCCTTTAATCCCAGCACTCGGGAGACAGAGGTAGGCGGATCTCTGTGAGTTCCAGGACAACCTGGTCTACAGAGTGAGATCCAGGACAGGCACCAAAGCTACATAGAGAAACCCTGTTTCAAAAAACCAAAAAAAAAAAAAAAAAAAACTATAGAGGATGGCCTCCCATAGAAATTGGAGGCGTGAAAAGAACATAGCCCTTGGTCCAATAATATGTCTATGCAGTGTTACATCCACCTTAGGGGCTCTGGGATATTGTTCTCTCTCTTGGCTGCACATGCAAATCACCAGGCAGTTTCATATCAGTGCTGGTAGTGGGGGCCCACCACCAGACTCACTACACATCTGCATATTTGCAGATTTCTTATATGAGTCCCCCCAGGTGATGCTGAGGCTTGGTGGAAGTTGAGAAACCCTGGCCTGGGCATTCCTTCAAGGCTGTCTGTGTTATTTATGCTTCCTTTAAACAAGAAGATTACATTCAAGGCCAGTACCCTGGATGGAATTCATGGCATTTGAAGAGCTGGAATTCACTAGTAACTTGGCCTTGAATGACTCAGTTGAGTCTTCAAAAAGTTTTATTTTTTTTAAGAAATAGGGTTTCCCTGTGTAGCCCCTGATAGCTTTGAAATCAAAACCTTCCTGCCTGATCTACCAGTGTTGGGGTCACAGACATGAACCACCACACTTGGCCTGAGTTTTCATTTCTTCTGTGTAAAACAGAGGACACTTGGTTCTACTTTCAGAAGTTGTGAGACTATGGTAAGAAGGAGAACATCCTCTGACATGTTTCATAAGAAAAAAACCCAACGCATTGTTATGATTAAAATCCAAGTAAAAATAATACAAAGTTAAAACAATCCAGGGAATCAGCCGTTGGGATGATTCTGACTGTGGAAGTGAGGTGAGGTTGAAGGATGAAAATAAGATAAACAGAATTTTCAATGGGCCAGCACTAAAGTTGGCCTACTTCAAACCTTTCACTCAGCATCCAGGCCAGGAGTGAGCAAATTCAACTCGTGGATTAGTAGTTCTACCTCTGTGGACCTCACTTTCACTACCTATATGATGAATGGATTAAAACTAGGTGTAGTGGCTCATGTCTACAATCCCAGTGTTTGGGAGACTGATGCAGGATGAAAGCCATGAGTTTGAAACCAGCCTGAGCTAGATAGTTGCAGACCAGTCTGAACTACAGAATACAACCCTCTCTCCAAAAAATAACTAAATATAATAAAACAACAATAACCACACAACAATCATAATGCTGGAAGGCACTGTGTAGGCTGCTAGGGGAGGAAAAAAAAATCAATGTTGCTCAGCCATGAACCCTAGGCACTTCAATACTAACATGCCCATTTATGCCTACTTACACAATAGTGGAAATTGTTATGTGTTGTGGGAGGACACTTCTGTATGTTGCTCTCATTTGGTTGATTGATAATAAAAGCTGATTGGCCTACAACCAGGCAGAATAAGGCTGGGTGGGAAAGCCAAACAGAGATACAGGGAGAAGAAGGGTGGATTTGAGACAGATGCCCAAGAAGCAGGATGCTGGAGGACTGGTAAGCCACAGACCATGTGGCAATAAATAGATTAATAGGAATGGGTTAAGCCGGGCGGTGGTGGCGCACGCCTTTAATCCCAGCACTCGGGAGGCAGAGCCAGGCGGATCTCTGTGAGTTCGAGGCCAGCCTGGGCTACCAAGTGAATTCCAGGAAAGGCGCAAAGCTACACAGAGAAACCCTGTCTTGAAAAACCAAAAAAAAAAAAAAAAAAAAAACAAAAAAAAAACAGGAATGGGTTAATTTAAATGTAAGAGCTAGTTAATAATAAGCCTGCATCATCGGCCAAGCATTAATAGTTAATATAAGCCTCTGTGTGATAATTTGGGAAGTGGCTGCGGGATGGGGAAGGATAGAGGAAAAGCCTCCTTTTATAGTTATGGGGGTAACAATTGCTTGATGGTTGGATTTAAGGCCCACTCTACAAGAGGCAATCCATACGCGGTATTGGAAACACACTCCAAAGCCCATGGTGGGGAGATCATAGGCTCGAGGAGCAGGGTTAATTCTGTTGTTTAGCAAAACTGACATAGTGTTGAACCACTCTCTAAACATATATATTTACCCCCACAGAGAGTTAACACTAAGTCTTAATCAAAGAAGCCTCTTTCCAATGAATTGCAGTAAAGACAGAGACTCGTGGCTGCACACAGGGCTGAGAATATGTGATAGATGAGTGCTCAGACCAAAATAAGATATTTATACCATTCCTTCAAATGTTTAGGGAACACTGTGGTTCTCTCACAATGAACGTAAGAGTCAGAAAAAAAAGGCGGCCTGTGAAATGTCATCTTCAGGGAGAGACACAGCCATTGCCATCATGAACTCAGAGCAGGGGAGGGTGACTGCACTAGATCTGCATAAAAATAGAACCAAAGAACTAACTTAATTTAAAATATGTAAAGGGACTTGAGAGCTGGTTCAATAGTTAAGAGCACTTGCTGCTCTTGCAGAGGACTGGAGCTTAGTTCTAATTATCCATGCTGAGCAGCTTACAAACACTTGTAACTTAACTCTAGAGGATCTGATGTCATCTTCCGGCCTCTAGGGAAACCCACATGTCCATGCACACACACACACACACACACACACACACACACACACACACACACGTAAAAATGCACTTTGTTGGGGCTGGAGAGATGGCTCAGAGGTTAAGAGCACTGGCTGTTCTTCCAGAGGTCCTGAGTTCAATTCCCAGCAACCACATGGTGGCTCACAACCATGTGTAATAAAATCTGGTGCTCTCTTCTAGCCTGCAAGCATACATGCAGGCAAAACACTGTATGCATAATAAATAAATAAATCTATAAAAAAATGAACCTTGTTAAAAACAAACAAACAAACAAAAAAAAAAAAACAGGTGGTGGCGGTGGCACACGCCTTTGATCCCAGTACCTGGGAGGCAGAGGCAGGTAGATCTCTGTGAGTTCGAGGCCAGCCTGGTCTACAGACCTAGTTCTAGAACAGACAGTCAGGGCTACAAACCCAGTTTTGAAAGAAAAAAATGCACCTTGTTTGTTTTTGTTTGTCTGTTTTGAGACAGGGTCTCTCTATTTACCCTAGCTGGCCTAGAACTCGAAACATAGGCTGGCCTTAAATTTGGAGTGATCCACCTGTCTCTGTCTCCTGGATGCTGGGATTAAAGATGCCAGCCACTACACTTGGAAAAAAAGAAGGAGGAGGAGAAAGTAGAAGAAGAAGGAGAAGGAAGTAGAAAAAGGAGGAGGAAGTAGAAGGAAGAGGAAGTAGGAGGAGGAGGAGGAAGTAGGAGGAGGAGGAGGAAGTAGGAGGAAGAAGAAAACAAAAAAGCATGTTTTAAAAAAGTTATAAATAAATAGGTTAGAAGATTCTAATCTATTTCTATTTATTCTAGTAAATAAACTAGGATTTTCCCCTCTTAATGATCCATGCTTTTTTGGATGACTCATGAACAATCTGAAATTGCACGAAGGTGATGCAGATGTACAAACTCCTTTTTTTGTACTCTAACTCTGAGGAGACGCTCACACAAGCATATGGTCACAAAATAATGCTGACTCAGAAATCTTTGAAGTCCTAAGCTGCTTCTTACTGGGAACAGAGATCACAGTCTGGAAACTCAGATGTATTTATGATTGGATTTCAAACTTGTTTTTTTTACCAAATGATTGTTACTCCAACGTATTTACATTTACAGAAGTACACAGTGCAGAAGCCTACTTCACATCTCAGAACTCAGTTGAGCTGATGTCTAGTAAGCTGCCTTCACTTCTAGGAAGTCCATTTGGTTTGAAGATGATCTTAGAAGCTCAATAAGCCCACAGCAGCTGGATGGGAGTCTACATTTCCTTGGGTCCTTAATAACCTGGAAGCTTGTCTGACCTCAAATTCCATTGTAGTACTGATAGAAGGTTTATGTTCATGGATGGGGCTAGAGGAGAGACAGCAAAGAGAGTGAATTTTAGGACAAAAGAAGACAAGAATTGATATGGGATTCTGCCAGAATAGAGCTGGGATCATGATCAGGAAAAACACAGAGGGAAGAAAAAAACAGATGCTGTGGCCAGCGAGATGGTTTGGCAAGTGCTTTCTACCAAGTCTGAGCACCTGCATTTGACTGATAGAACCCACATAGTAGAAGGAGCGAACCCTGCAAGTTGTTTTCTGATTTCCACACTTGCGCTGTGGGATGTACAAGTACACACACACACACACACACACACACACACACACACACACACACTACATAAATGCAAAAGAACCTCAGAGATTAGAAACAGAACAGATACTAAAGCTGTGGGTAAAACAGCAGAGCTTATTTAGGCATCTATAATCACATGAGCAGGATCTACATGCACTCTCCTGATGCACTAGATACTGTTTATGTTTTGGGGTGTCAGACCAACAAAAAGTATTCACCCACCAGGCCAGTTACATTTGAAGTATCATATATGCCACCAGAGTTAGGTTGCTCAAATCCTTGGAATACAGTATGCTTTTTCAATTTCTGCTGTAGGATGTGTTTCTGTACACTGTGAATATGTGTTGCTATGATTGGTTAATAATGACTATGGCAAGTCAGGTAGGAAGAGGAAGGGCAGAGTCAGGAGTCACCAGCCAGATACAGAGGAAGCAAGATGACAAGGCAGAACTGAGAAAAGGTACCAAGCCACATGGCTAAACATAGATAAGAATTATGGGTTAATTTAAGTGTAAGAGCTAGTTAGTAATAAGCCTGAGCTAATGGCCAAGCAGTTATAATTAATATAAGCTTTTGAGTGATTATTTCATAAGTGGGCCACAGGACTGAGGGGGCCTGGCGGGACTAGAGAAACCTTCCGACTACAATTTCCTGGGCTCAGTCCTTTCAATTTTAAACTATTTATTAATATGAATGTATCACTTCTCCAAAATGCTATTATCAGTGTTATGTTCTTGAAGAGTATAGCTGCACAGTGTGAGCCAATGCAGTGGTTCCAAGAGTATATTCTGCTGCTGGCCCCAAGAACATCTAAACCCTTTGGCCTACATATACCTTCATTTGAGATAGTAATTTTCAGAGATGTTTAACAATCACAAAAGCACAGGATCTAGACCTATTCAAATATGAATCCATCTAGTCCTAACCTGAGCCTCGTTTTCTCTACCTGGAAAAAGAGGAACATATCTATATCACTGGACTATCACTAAAAATGATGGTAGAGATAATGCAAATGAGTTTAATGATTCTTAGAACTCATACCAACTATCCATTAAATTCATTGAAAAGGTGGGATTATATTCCAGACATTACACTTAAAGACTGTTATTTTAGTAATGTCTCTTGGTTTCAATGCTGCCTATGACATGTCTCTGACTGAAACGTTACTTGGGTACCCAGTGCTATGCTTCAATTTTTTAAGAAAATAAAAACAGGATTCATTCACATACGATGCATTTTGAGGACATCTTAAATTGAAGGGAAAAGAGAGAAGCAAATATGGCCTTCAGATCCTTGGCCTGAGAAACTGGGTGGGCGGTGATGACATTCACTGAGACCAAAGGGACTGGAGGAGGATCAGGAATCCGCAAAACAAAGCATTCAATCAACTCAGTACCATTCTTCTGGCCCCAGCCAGCTGACCCTCCGCCAGACCAATGTTTTCATCACTGGCTCCCCTGGCCTGTCCTCAGAAGAACATATGCTATAAATGTAATACTGACAAGAGTCGATTTCATCTGGCACAAGAAAAGGTGGGGGCAGATTGAAGAGACTGACGCATGAGGCAAAATGAAACACTCAACGACATAGTCTTCCTCGTTCAGTCCTGAAGACAATGAAATGTGCAAGTTTACTACTGTGTCTCAGAACCCAAGGCTTTCCAGCTGGAAGCTTCCTGCCAAATTCCTGCGTCATAATTGGCCACGGAATGTGTACAGGTAACCAATAGTTGCATTAGTGATATCATATGTCATTAAGTATTTGGAAATTATTAATATCTGGCTCATCATTAGCCTTGACTTAAAACCCTGAGGGTAAGGACCTTGGCTGGCCTTAAGCACAACTGGACCCCAGGGCCTGCCTCAGGGCACTGTAGGTAGCAGGCACTCAATAACATATAAAGAATGTGTGTGCAGTTTTTGTAACTGTCCACTCCCCCTTCTTTAATTGAGCCATTTTCGTGACATGTGGCCGCTACATTTGTTCTTCAGTGCTTTTATAAGAAAACCAGGGTGCCTTAAAACAACAGGAACATTTGTTTTGTAGCTCCAGATGCTAAAAGTATGAAGCCAAACCATGTCCATGACCATCTTTCCCTCTCAACACTCAGAATCCTTCCTGAATCTTCTAGTCTCAGGAATATGGAGACAGTCCAGGACTGAAGAAAGCTTCAGAATTACTTTATACACTGGGTATGGCTGGTCGCCTCTTAGAAACCTGCTCACACATTCATAGGGGGAGGAGGGAGGGATAACATGTCTGTCATGGTTGGGGTAGGGGGGGAGGGTCTGCCTACGTGACCTCACTCTCTAACCCTGAGGAAGACGTCGTGTCTATGTCTTCAGCAGATACAAGTCAAAGAGAAGTGAAACCATTTGCCTGAAGTCGCCAAGGATTCTGTTTGGCTCTAAAAACCTAATTAATGGCAAAAATCCCATCGGTGGTTGCCACTGGTGAGGAGCTGAGAGAAAGGAGGCACTGGGAACTAGAAGTGACAGACATGTCCTGTGAGCTGAACGACAGAGCAAAGCTACCAAACTATACAACGGAAGCGGTGGATTGTACTGTGGGAAGGTTAGGACTCGCTTAAAAAACTCGGTATGACATGCTTGAGCTCCCTTTCTCTAGTTCATCTGCTCTTCTGTGGTGTGAGGGGCTCAGAGCCCTTAAAAGATGAGAAACTGTGTCTTAGCGGATGTAAATTTGGCCTTGTTTTTCAGAACAGAGCATGTGTTATACACACGTTAGAGTCAATGCTAAAGCAAGCTGTGGATCCTTGGCATCCACACTTCACAGACTAGGAAATGTCTTAGCGGATGATAATAAAATGTAGGCAACGAAACACAGTCCTAGCCTAAGGGCTCATTGCTCCCTGCCCCTTCCTAGTTCTCCAAATACTGCAGTCCACCCGTGAATTTCATTCCTGTTTTCCAAGGTGCTGTGCTCCCTTCTGGGGTCTTTCTATTTTTAGGGACTGCACATCCCCACCCCAACACACACATGGAAATACATCATCTTTTTTTCCACTGATTTTCATTTCTGTGAGATTAATGGTGTTACACATCTTTTCATGTACTTATTGGCTATTCATTCCTGTGTATTTTTGGTGCCTGTCCTGGATCTCGCTCTGTAGACCAGGCTGGCCTTGAACTCACAGAGATCCTCCTGGCTCTGCCTCCCGAGTGATGGGATTAAAGGCATGCACCACCGCCACCTGGCTTCATTCCTGATTTTTATAGAGTTTATTTTCAGAGCATTTTCTTATTTTTTTATTATATTTGTCTTTTTGAGTTATGACTTTTTAAAATTTGTTCTTGGCACAGGGTCTCACATAGTTCAGACTCGCCTTGAACTCACTAGGTAGCTAAGAATGACTTTCAACCCCTGATCTTCCTGTCTCTATTTCCCAAATGCTGGGGTTATAGGTGTGCTCCACCATGCCCAGGTGAGCTATAAGAATTCTTTATGTATGCTTTAGTTATGTTTTAATTTGTATGCTCCCATTATTTATGAAACTGTATTACTTTTACCTTGCTGCAAAAAAAAAAAAGAAAAGAAAAAGAAAAAGAAAATACCCCATAGACACAACGTACAAGAAGGAGGATTTACTTTTGCTCATGGATTCCAAGGGCTCAGTCAATGGTCACTTGGACCCATGAGCTTTGACCCAACATCATTGCAGTGGGAATATGGGGCAAAGATAAACTTACTTCCTTGATGACTCAGAAGTGGAGAAAAGGAAAGTATATGTTCTGAAGACACACCTCTGAATCCATGCACATAGTGCACAGACAGACATTTATCTGATTTCTAGTCATTCTTTAGACCTGGGCTCAATTCTTCTTTCCTCAGGGAGGCACTCCCTCTCAGCCCCCGTCACCTTGTTAAAAGTACGAGCACTTTCTTCTCCTTCACAATTAACATCTCAGATATACATATATGCAACTAATTATATGTATATGTAATTATATATTCAGTCCAGGATAACTTAGTCTTCTTTGCTCAGCTGTAAATCTATGACGGCCCACTGTGACACGGCACCAATCAGTAGTTATTGACTGAAAAAAGAACTATTTATTTGAGTGCTGTTCAGAGCTCAGTGTGGCTTTTTTTCCACCCATTTTGATGGTCATTCTACGACCATCACTTACTAATTAGCTTGACTGATTGGGCAGGAAATGGTCTCGCTTGGTAGGAGTGGAAAATTCCACGCATCATACGGGGTTGTCATGGGAAGGGAGGAGCAATGAGTGGGATTTTGAAAATGTTTTCTCTGGGTGAAAGGAAGGTCTCTGCAATGCGGGAGGAGGTAATGCCCTTCATTCCTCACTGTGACTCAGGTAGTTGTTTCTATATAAACATACAAAGAAACAAGCCAACAGAGGAATGAGGCACCGTAAGCCAACATCCATCAATTCATCACAGCAGGAAACAAGAAAAGAAGCCAGGAGTCTAGAAAGGCCTGTGAGACTTGGCACAGAGCAGCATGAACACTCGAACATTGGTTCTCACAAGATCTAATTATTCCCACCAGAAAAAAAAGAGAAGAAAAAAAAACTTTCCAGAAAAGGCCATGGACTTCTCTTGTTCTGTATTCTTAAGTACGGCCCAAGCTCCAATGAAGCCTGAAGGCTGGGCGCTTGCTCTAACAAGGGCTCGATAAAAGGGTTGATTAAACTAACAAAAGGGAGTGTTCCCTTGGGTGACCCTGTAAGATCTAGTCCTGGTCCAAGTGAGGGGCTGGTGCCAAGAACAAGTTATTTATTTGATCTTCTTCAAGTCAATCCAGGTGAGCATGTGACCATTCTCTCTCTCTCTCTCTCTCTCTCTCTCTCTCTCTCTCTCTCTCTCTCTCTTTCTCTCTCTCTCTCTCTGTTTTTTTGAGACAGGGTTTTCTGTGTAGCCCAGCTGTCCTGGAACTCACTCTGTAGACCAGGCTGGCCTCAAACTCACGGAGATCCACTTGCCTCTGCCTCTTGAGTGCTGGGATTAAAGACATGCACCACTATACCCCACTATAGCATGTGACCATTCTAACAACGTGCTTTGAACAGAATATAAATTCCCTTCTGTAGAAAAGGAATTTATGAAAGAAACATATGAAAGATCACCCATTCATTAGTACTTTACCAAGCATTTAATGACATTTAATGGGATTTGACATCTAATGTGCTCTGCCTCAAAGGTTTAGATTTCTTGAAATAATACCATGGTCCCAAACAAGGGAAGCCAGAGGAGGAATAATGAGTTCTAGGTAGCCTGGGCTACATGATGGGATTCTGGCCAGCCTGGAGTAGATAGATAGTAAGACTCTGTCTCAAAACAACCATAGCAGCAACAACAACCACCACCATCACCACAAGCATAATAATTGGAATCTTGTCCTGACATTTACACGTTGGGTCCTTATCTCCTCACTTGTAAAGCTGGGAGCCTGTTTCCATGCATCTTTATAAGAGGTTGAAAAAAATAAAAGAGATCGTGCCTGTAAAACATCTGAAGGCATAATGCAGATGTTCAGTACATATATTGTCTGACCCCTTTCATAGAAATACCACTGGATCTGTCAATAAATTTGTTTCAAGTGGTTATTAAATGCCAGGGGTTGTCTTAGATACTGGGACTATAGTTATTTAGACTGATAGTAATCTCTGGGCCAGGTATTGGAGATAAACATATAAATACGTATTTTCAGATTCTGGTTATACAGAAAATAAGATGAGTCTTATGGGTTGAATATTTGTGTACTACTCCCAAAATCTACGCTGAATTCCTGTCCTTAGGGTGGGACAGTATCAGTAGGCGGGACCTATGGGAAGCAGTTAGGTCATGCAGGCAGACTCATGAATAGTATTAGTATTTTTCATGACAAGCAACAGGAGAGCTTGCTCTTGCTAAAAGAAAAAAAAGACTGATCTGTAAACCAAGAAGCTGACCCCTACCACAAACCTTGATATTGGACTTTCAAACAAATGTTGTCATTTAAACTACCCAGCCTAAGGGATTTTTATTTTAGCCTGAGGTAACTAAAACAGCAGGGTTATACAATAAAGAGGAACTAGAGAATGAAACATAGTTAAGCAAGTCTTCCCTGAGAAACTAACATAATATCTGAGCCTTGGAAGAAAAGAGTGCGTCCAGCCTACTTACGCAGGGCAGGAACAGACCTAGCATCTGGAAGTTACGGAGAAAGCCAGTGGGACTGTGAGTGACACAGGGCAGAGTATAAGGTTCTCATGGGTAGGGCCCAGATCAAGGAATCTCTAGCTACATCTGGCATTGAACAGGAAGCCATTAGTGCACGTTAAGTGCCACAGCTACTTCATTAGATTAACTTAAGAGCCAGACACGGAGCCATCACGAATGTTGGAGCAAGGATGGCTATAAAATGACCATAAATTCATTGGGGTCTAGAATCAGGGTTAGACTGGATGTGACCGCAGAAAAGTGGGATGGGACATGAAGCCAGTGTCCACAGCACACTCTTTAGACTGTAGTTTATAAAACAGCAAGGGAGAAAGAACTGACTTCCTCATGAGAGCGGCAGAAAAAGGGTTAAAGAGGTGGGGCTGGGATGTGGTTCAGTTGTAGAGTGTGTGCCGAGAATTCACAACGCACCTCCTGAACGGAGAATGGTGCCCAGATCCCCTGTGATCCCAGGACTGGGCGGAAGAACTAATGGAAGTAGTAGGCTCAAGGTCGTCCTTGGCTACACAGCAAGTTCAAAGCCAGGCTGAAATACATCAGACCCTGTTTCAGGAAAGAGAGGCGGAGGAAGGGGGGGGGGGGGACCTTTACAAACTTGGAGTAGCTCCAAATTCAAAGATGCTGGCTAGAAAGTTCTTGAAGTATTAACTGAGGAAAGAAGCACCCATTGTCATCAGCTGGGGCCTGTCCTGTCCCCATACTGGTGGCCCACACCCTAAAGCATTCTGATCCCCATCACAAGGTGAAATACTGGAGAGAGAAATGGTAAACCCCAAAACCTTCTGAGATGACCTCTGCTCTAAGCAACTGAAGCAGTAAAACTATGCGGCTCCAGGGACAGAGCAGAAACTCTTCCTCATGTGAAGGAGTACACGCTCAGAAATAAAGGAGCATATCAAAAATTATTTATTTATTTATTTTTCTTTTTTCAAGACAGGGTTTCTCTGTGTAGCTTTGCGCCTTTCCTGGATCTCGCTTTGTAGCCCAGGCTGGCCTCGAACTCACAGAGATCCACCTGGCTCTGCCTCCCGAGTGCTGGGATTAAAGGCGTGGGCCACCACCGCCCGGCTCCAAAAATAATTTATACTGGGTAGTCATTGTGGAAGTAAAATACAAAATCCTTCTTTTAGCCAAAAGTTCCTTAGAAAATGAAAAACCCATGCTTAGCTGTGAAACAAGGGCTTGCTCTTCAGGACCCTTGGTAACTCTTCTACCCCGTTCTTTTGGTTCTGTATCCATTGTAGGAAGGTACTCTAACCCTAGCTACTTTAGCCAAGGAGGCTGGCATCATTTGGAGCATAAGACCTAGTGAGATGTGTTCATCAAATGGGGAAGGGGGTAGAATCAGACCGTAATACTAGAGCAGCGGCGAGTGGTACACTGCTCTCTGCTTCTCTGAGCCATGCTTAGTTGCCTCCCATCACTTTAAAAATGTGCAAGCCAATGCCAGAGTCATAGGCTGGAATCTAGATGCGGAAGATCTCCATGTTGCCACCGCTGCCCTGGTTTACAGCACTAGGCGAGGACATGGTGGGAGAGGGCAGAAGCATTAAATGAACGTGTGTGAGGAATGATGGAACATTCCAGTCTTTTGAATCCTCTCCTCATACTAGATCAGCCAAGATCAACATCCTCTGTGAAATGTTCACAGAGGATAGAACAAAATGGTGCTAGATAAAGATGCTTAGACACAGAAAATCACATTTGGGGGTAATACTGTGGGTTACATACAGATGTAAGCAGGGAACAAGTGAGGAGGACCAGGGGAAGAGGGAATGAGAGGCGCATTCACCAAAGTCAAGGTTGTATGAAGAACTCTTATGGAAACCAACTGCTTTGTATGCTAATTAAGAACACATGTTTTTAAAAGAGGACCTTGAACACAGGTTCCCTGCATTTCTGTACCATGCTTTCCATTAGAATGCATAGATTGCTAGATGAAAATCTCAGCACCAGGCATGGGATATTTCCCTATGAGTTAATAGTCAGGGAGCCTGCAAAAGAACACAGGTTATTGACATTGCTCTTGGCTATCCCCTATAGATAGATAATATCAAGTGTGATTGCTGAAGACACAATACACTTGGTTTGCAGGACATAGAAAAATCAAGCTGGAACTCAGGAGAAAAGTTATCATTGCACTTACCGAGTGGTAGAATCTGCATGCTGTAATACCAATCTACTAAGCTTGATGTGCCTACTCGGGTAACAGTGGCCTAACTGGTGTGGAGGTAACCACTGGTTTCTGATTGGATGGTTTGCCAACTTAGGAGGATTCTCCTGCCTTTGTGGCCAGAGTGATGGGACTATAGGTGTGTGACACTACGCCCTACAGATTTGACTCTTTCTGAGTGGAAGGAAGACACAGGGGGAAAACTAAGAAATGTGAAAATTAAGAAAAAAAAAAAAATCAATCAATGAATGCTCCCTGAAGATGCCAGAGCAGACAGAAGAGAGTGAGCCCGGAGTCGATCGATCGTACCTTCATCCCTGCTGCCGCTGCAGGTCCACTGGGGTCCACAGCCTGGATGTGGCATGGCTTACTTCCTCGCACCACAAAGCCCCAGCCAACCGCATCGCCGACAATCTAGAGAGGAAAACCACAATTAGCAAACAGCAGACTGTCCCCGGCAATCTGCCTGTCTTCCCAAGAGAGTGAAGTCTGACCCCAGATTAGCTACATGTGTCTTGACATATCTTTTTCCTTCGTTTCATCTCTAGTGTGTCAGGGGAATGAAAATGGAGTGGAGACACATAACCTGTCTGTGTTGGGGAGGTCACTCCCAAGGAAAGCGCTGGCAGCCAATTTCATATCACACCCCAGTAGACGTCTGAGAAGACCATAAAGACATCACTGCACTTTCTCTCTAGATTCAGTCTCTACCTCAACGTGAGCTTTGCTTCATAGCCAAATGACAGACTTTGACCCAGCTACATTGAATTCTAGAAGAACAGCTTCGACTACTAACGGCGGGGAGACAGAAGAGTCCCGGCCTCTTTGCAAAGACAGTTTTCAGTACCGAGAAACCCAAGTGAGAAAGAAGATAAAGTTCACAGTTTACAAACAGACTCTGGTCCAAACATTGTTTGGCACCAAAGCATACTTTTTCCTACCGAACCAGAACTGGCAGGTAGGTTCCCTGGATGGTTCCAGGGGCATCCTTAGCACATATGCCACCTGAAACACCCTCACAGTCAAGGGTTAGTGATGCTGGCCCTTAAACAAAAAGAAAACGAATGCTCTTAAAACATCCACTTCTCAGCAGCTGGAGACTGGGGAAAAGCAAGGGGGCGAGTGGGAACTCAGATGGAAATTCTTAAGACTATCAGGCACTTCTGCGCTTTTAGGATTCACGACAATGAATTTAATATATCTAGTTTCTCTTTCAAATGTACAGTGTGCCTTTTTGATACAGACATAACAGCCCTTCCTTATGTTAACTCCCCAGGGCTCAGCCTGGGAGAGGTCCTCAGCAATGTTCTGGGGTGTGAATGAATGTGTGGGAAAACGTTCTCTTCTTTGAGGTTAATAACGAAAGTTGGGAAACAGAGGAGATGTTCTTCAGAAGTTTATTGATATGGACACTGCAGGCTGAGAGCAGAAACCAAGTGGAATAGGGGAGATGGAACCGATAAGATAATGTGAACAGGCCTGAGGATGTCTCTTAGTTGGTAGAGTACTTGCCTAGCATGCAAGAGGCTCTGGGTTTGAGCCCCCCTACTGCATGAATCCAATGTGGACTGCAATCCTGGTATACTTCAGAGGCGGAGGCAGGAGGGTCAAAAATTCAAAGTCATCCTGGGCTACACATAGTTTGAGGTTATGTGGAATCCTTCAGAAAAATAACTTAGATTCCATTTGAATAAAATCAACAGGGTCTGGGGACGGCAGGAAGAAGGTTGTGGGAACACCAAGAAAGGGAGAGTCCTCAGCTACAGGAGACTACTACACAGGGCTCCGCAGTCACATGGCTGTACACCTCAACACACACTGACATTAACCCTACTGTTTCCTTTCTCCTCCTTAGAATAATCCTAACATCTTAGTGATTTTTTTAGAATTAACTGTAATGAAGAAGAAACTTTTTGTATTGTCATCTGTCTTTAAAGTACTTAATTACATTAGAATCAGTGCATGGTAGATATTTAAAAGGACACATCAAAAAGATCTCAAAATTTCACTAACAAATCAAGGGAGGTCTGAATGCATTTCACTGCACTAGAATTCAGAAAGACTACTATTATAACCAAGTAAAAAACAAAATGTGCAGATGGGTGTGGCAACACACATCTTTATCCCAACACTTAGGATTCAAAGGCAGGAGGATCCCTGTGAGTTCAAGGCCAGCCTGGTCTACATAGTGAGTTCCAGACCATCCAGGGCTACATAATGAGACCATGTCTCAAAAAAAAAAAAAAAAAAAAAAATGGAGGGGGAATTGAAGAAAAGTATTCAGTTTGGTCCCTAAGCCACACACTGACAGATGGGTGTGCACAGGAGCAGGGCTTACCGTGAATGTCTTCCTTGCATACGGAGCTCCAGGAGTCAAGAGTTCCTCAGAAGTAACGGGTCTCTTCAGCACTGAGAGACAGACATAGTGTCAGAGAATGCACAACTCTTGAGTCCTTCTCCTAGTCATTTCTTGAATGCCTCCTCTCGACTGCTAACCAGTAAGAGTGGCAACGACCTCCACCTCACGTTTATCCTCTAGCTGAGCAGACAGGAAATACCAGCAAAGAGCTAAAACCTGCCTTTTGAACCACGGGGATACAGGGAGGTTGAGAAAGTGAAGGAAAAGAAACCAAAATACCTTGGAAGGAGACAAAGAGAGGAATGGAGTTTTCCTATAAAAGAAAAGGCTATGTTTCCAGTTCTTCCAGCTCTTTCTTCTAAGTCCGTTTATGTATCTAGATATGTCAAAACACCAGCAGTCCATTGGTCGTACTGCAGATACTGGCTCCATCCAAATCCCTGTCCCCAACATACTGCACACATCCCACTTACAAAGCTTCATTCTTTCTTCTCATAAATAACCTGGAAACATAAGAATGCTGCATCGAGCTCTGATGAGCCAGACCAGGGAACTCTCCTGAGTACTCTCCACGAGCTGGGCTACTTCCCTGCACCCTGTCAAATGCATTATTCATTTAATCTCCACCTGAACTAACGATCTAAAGCAGCGGTTCTCAGCTTGTGGGTCTCGTCCCCTCTGGGTATGGAACAACCTTCAGAGAGGCGGCCTAAGACCAGCTGCATATCAGATATTTACATTACAGTTCCTAACAGTAGCAAAATGCAGTTATGAAGTCGCAATGAAAATAATTTTGTGGTGGGGGTCACCACAACATGAGGAACTGTATTAAAGGGTCGCAGCATTAGCAGGGTTGAGAACTACTGTTCAAAGGAGTCTGGTTCATCACTGTACTAATCTCATTTTTAAAAAAACCTGTTTTTATTCATTTATTTATTTATAGACAGGGTTTTGCTTACATGCTGGCCCCTCAGGTTCACTGAAATCCTGCCTGAGCCTCTAGCGCTGGGATTGAAGCTGTATATCCCCATGCTTGCTTCACTTGAAAGTGAAATTAGATATAATAAACTCATAGTAGAAAATCCTAAAACCACAGAAGTGCCTGATGGTCTTAAGGCTTCAAGATAGAATAGAAACATCCTAAAATCACAGAAGTAAGAGCCTGGTAGTCTTAAAGCTCAAAGTTATATATTATGCTTGGTATTAAAGCTTTTAAAACTTTCTTTCTTTTTTGTCATTAGTTTTATATGTGAGAAAACTGTTTCAGAAAAGTTAATGTGTGCATGTCCAAGATGCTGTACTAAAGCATGGGTAGTACAATTAGGATCCAATTCAGGCGTGGGTGCCAGGGCCCATGTTCTCAGCAACTGTCACACTGTCTTCCTGGGCTATGCTGTCTCGGAAATTCTGAAAGAGAACAGTTTGGAGGGCTGTCTGTCTATTCTCAGCTCACTGATGTTGTCTACCAAGGCAACTGAGACAGCTTCACGAAATCCCCCTAATGATGAACATCGCCATCCATCCTCCAGTAACGAATTTTCCTGTCTTTTCTTTGATCGTTTGGAATGGGAAGGGGGCTGTCCTTGCCTTCCAGGGTAGCTAGTGGGTATAGGGCACAGGGACCATCCAAACATGGGTACATGCATAGCAGAGATTTAAGTGCCACAAAATATGAAAGGAGCCAGGGCCAGGGTCCAATCTGGAGAAGCTCCCACCTCCAGTTCTCTTTGCTGGTGGCATTCATTCAGAGGTCAGACACTGGCCCCCAACAAGTGTGCAGCCGCAAGGGCCAGGCCTGCATGATCCCCCTGGCAGCTGGGCCCACTTGCCGGGTGAGCCCCAGGCTTAAGAAGCACTCTCCTAGAGAAGAGCTAAGAATTGCTTCTTGTGAAGGGGACAGGTGGTTGGGATTATTACTTCTGCTTTTCAGAAAGCTTTGAACACGAATCAGTGTTTGCTAAGGATGAGGGACCAGGTCAAATATGAAGATGAGAAATGAATGTCTCAGGAGACAGAGAGGAGGCAGGAAAAGCAGTGAGTGTATGAGGGTTGAGATCTTATTGCTTAGCAGATGAGCTCCTCTCCAGGCCTGTGACTCCTCAGGGGGTTATGAAAATTAATGACATTTTTGGCAGCAGGGCCGGCCGTTTATTTTAATGTTCTTTTTCTTTTTCTTGGGTTGAGAAACAGAATCTTTGAGACCCAGGGAATTATCCTGCAGATGCCCCCCTTACTCACCACCATGACACAGATTATGGTAACAGCTATGGCTTTGTTCTTTTGGGAGAGTGGCGAGGTCAGATACTTATATCTACTACTAACTATATATTATTCTGATATATAGAGATGGCTAATATGTTTATTTATCAGAGAGTGTGTGTGCCTGTGAAAGAATGACAGAGACAGAGACAGACAGAGACAGACACACGGAGAGGCTACGAGGTCAGAAAATTTTGTGGCATCGGCTCTTTCCTTGAATGTTTACATAGGTTCTGAGGATTGAACTCAGGTTGTCAGGGTTGTATGGCAAGCACTTTTATGTTCTAAGCCATCTCTCCCTTACGATGGTTCAAAGTCCTCATGGAGGCTGATGAATAGGTTTTGAAACTGCAAGACACTAATGAATTCCAAGGGGCGGGCTTCTGTATACCCACCCTTCTTCCTTTGAGTGTTAGGCACTGAGTACAAGATAGTAATCCCAGCATCCAGCAGGGAGACTGTAGCAAGTTCAGGGCCAGCCTGGGCTACGTAATGAATTCCAGACATGACAGGACTACATAGCAAGACCCCATCTCTGCAAACAAACAAACAAACAAATGAAGAAAGAGAAAGGAAGGAAGGAAGGAAGGAAGGAAGGAAGGAAGGAAGGAAGGAAAGAAGGAAGGAAGGAAGGAAGGACACAGGTCCATATAGATCCTTGCTTGCCGTGGTCTGGGAAAGCAGTTCTTTCTCGGCTGCATTTGCTAGTGGCTGAGGCCCTCTTGAGAGCCAAGGAACTCCTCTCAGCTGCTGATCCCAGTTCCTGGGAGGGCTGGTGCTGGACAGTCCCCAGCTGACTTGGAGAGCCATCTCTCTGAAGGCAGCATCTTGAGCAAAGTCACGCCTTCCTTTCGGGGGCACCAACGTTGAATAACTGGTCAACAAGAAAGTGTCTGGCCTGGCCCGCTCCGAGCCACTCTGTGTACTTTATAGGGCATCCTGGTGCAGGACTGCATTATGGGTCAACAGTAGCCTCCCGTGAGGCTGCATCTCAGCCCACGTGCTATTCTTTCCCAGCCATTCAACCGGTGTCGACTCGAGGACGCTTTCGTAAGGTGCCCGCTCCTCTGATCTCTATTTCCCATGGAACTCAGCACGCACGGGGGCCCAAGCCTCCACAGACAGGAGCATGGTCACCCCGTTTTCACTCACCGGATTTGGGGTTGCAGAGCACAGGGGGGCTGCTGCTGAGCGTCGGGCTGCTGCTGAAGTAGCCGCTGCTGCCGCAGCTGCTCATGCTGCTCCTCCGCACGGCAGACACGATCTTGATCTCTTTGCTGGGGCTGACTGCAGAGGGGAAGCAAACACAGTCACTGAGCAAGGGGGCCTCAGGACCCGGAACTTCTGCGCTTCCAGCTACAAAGCAAGAATTGGGATGTCCAGGTCTGCCCACATAGTCACAGATAGCACAAATCAGGCCATTCCCTTTGGTGTCCTGGACTGTGAAATGAAATAATAGTATTCCATGGGATGGGTGTGAGGAAAAGATCATTTAATGTACATGAACATCCTCCTCTCTCCCCCTCTCTTTCTTTTCAAAATAGGGCTCATTGTGGAGCCTAGGCTAGTCTTAACCACTAGAGTGCTGGAATTATAGGGCACACCACTGTGCCTAGTTTACAAGATATTTCATCTTAGGGTATTTGAATGTATATGTACATATTCATGTGTATGTTGTATGTATATATGTATTCTTGCATGTAGAGGTCAGAGGTCAATATCCAGAGTCTTCCCCTTGCTCTCCATCTTACGGTTTGAGACATGGGTTTCTCTCACTGAACCTGGAGCTTGATGATGAGGCTAGATGGACTGGTCAGGTCCAGTTACCCTGTCTCTGCCTCCCTAGCACTGGGATTATAGATACACAACAACACACCTTTTTATCTTTTTTTTTTTTTTCCTTAATCTTAATGGACGTTTTATCTGAGTGCTGCCAATCTAAACCCAGGTCATCACGGTTGAGTGTTCAGCAGTTTACCAACTCGGTAAATCTGGGCCATCTCCCCAGCTCCTACAGGACATGAATTCAAGAACTACCAAACCCAAGCTTTCCCTCCCTGGGTATACATCCAATGCCTCTGACATGTGTGATACATACTACACAGGGGTGGCAAATGGCTCCTGATTTAACGACAGTTAGCAATCATTTGGAAGCATGGTAGACAACACTTAAAATGGCGTATATTAAGGCTTTCAAGCTGTTATATGAGACAGAGTCTTCAGTTTTCAGATTTGGTTCTACCTACCACCAAGCAGGCTGGCTCCGAAGGCCTGGAAGTGAGGGAAAGTACGGATGCTGCTCAGGCTGCTCCCTGGCCCGGGGGAAGAAAACAAACAAGCAAACGACTAATACTGGCTTCCCAGGAATGTGTTTCTCTAGTCTCCTCTTATCATCTCTGCTGCACCTCTTCAAGAAGCAGGCAAGCCTCTGTCCAAAGGAGTCTATGGAGACTTGGTCTCCAAATGACCTTGGAGCACAGGCTTGGGCTGCTGACCTTCAACTGGCTTTGATTTTTTTTCTACTGAGCAGCTCTTGCTTCATTTCCAGTTTGAGCCCTGGCCGTGCCTGAGGACTTTGGGATCCAAAGGACTCAGAAGAGGGCAAGATAAAGTAGAGCTGCGGAGGCGAAGCTACGTCTACCACTTGTAAGCCACTCCAAAGCTCTGGGCTGTTTCCTTCATCTGTGAAATGAGGGTGGGGACAATCACTTCCTTAGGGTTAGAGGAAGAATTGAGTGAGAAAATTCACGTAGCCAAGCCCGGGGCACAGAAATGTCTCCATTCACAGGGGCACGTCGCCCCATCGTCACTTCCTGTTCATAAGTAAGACATGACAAATCCAGTTTGTGCTGAGTTAAGCTTATTTTCCTTTTCCTTCCTTCTCTCCTTCCCACTTCCTTCTTTACTTCCTTCTTCTCCTTTCCCATTCGCTCTTTTCCTCTCTTTCTTTTAAGGCAGAATCTCAAGAAGTTATGTATCCAAGCCTGACCTTGAGTTTCTACTTCCATTCCCAATAACTGGGATTCCAAACTAGTGTCCCATGTCCATCCAGGGCTTCTGAACCTTAAGTCACCAGGTTCCTTGAATCAATGCCAAGTTTTCAGAAGAGTTGGCATTCTTCTTAAACATCTCATACTTCTGAGGGTGGTGTGTGTGTGTGTGTGTGTGTGTGTGTGTGTGAGAGAGAGAGAGAGAGAGAGAGAGAGAGAGAGAGAGCACACATGCATGTGAGTTTGAAAGTGCGTGTTTATTTTTAACACAAGGTCTCATATAACCCAAGTGGATGTCAAATACTGTAGTGGAACATGACTGATTTTTCTAATCCTCCTGCCTCCACCTCCTGAGTTCTGGAACATACAGGCATGCAACACCACACCTGGGTGGTGTTAGGGATTAAACCCAGGGCTTACCTGACATAAAGCTGGTAGATTTCCGATTGTCATGGCTCTGCTTCCTCAGGCAGAAGGGACTGTCATGTGTCTCCTGGGAGGACGGGGACTTTTCATTGAGCAGCTCCATCAGTCTTCGCCTCCGGCGGAAGTTCATTCTGAATTGGTAGAGGAGATTGCTGTCCACAAATGGGTGCTTGTTGGAGACTGGGGAGAAGAAACAACCCATGAGGAATGTGTGGCATGCTGATCAGAGAGCAATACAGCCAGAAGACTCCAGCCAACAGGGGCAAAAGTCCCAAGAAAGAGACTACACAAAGGCCACGTCCGTGCACTTGGACAGTGCCCACACCCAGTCCCAAATTCTTCTCACATGACATGCACTAGCAGAGCGGAGTAGACAGCTCTTCTGTGACACAGTCCCCGACTTCAGCCCCCACCTGAGTTCTCTTCCCAGTGTCCTGCGGGCTCCAGGGTCCCCTCCATCACCTGATCACTCACCACCTCACTGTCCGCCCTTATTGTTCACGTCCCTCGTTTTTCTACCTAACACTAGGCATCTCTGGGAGATGACCACAGCTTCATGTAATCACGTGTGCCCAGCATCCAGCACACTGTGTGTGTCTGCCCCATACCAACACTTCAATTCTTTTTTTTTTTTTTTTTTTTTTTTGTCTTTGAGACAGATTCTTTTGTGGCCTAGGCTGACCTCAAACTTACTGTACACAGTCAAGGATGACCTTAAAATCTCGACCATTCTGCCTGTCTCCTGGGGGCTGGGATTATAGGCCTGTGCCACTGCACACCATTTAAGCATGATAGGTAAATATTCTACCAACCAAGCCACATCTCTGGCCTTCAATTAATTTGTAAAAACTCTAACTCTCTCTCTCTCTCTCTCTCTCTCTCTCTCTCTCTCTCTCTCTCTCTCTCTCTCTCTCTCTGTGTGTGTGTGTGTGTGTGTGTGTGTGTGTGTGTGTGTGTGGTGCTGGGGACCAAACCTAGAGTCTTGGACATGCAAACCAGATCCTCTGTAAGGTATAGCTTCAGACTCACAGTTTTCAATTTTTTGCGCTGAAATAATTACAAACTCACCTAATTTCAACCATAATACAGAGAATACAACCTTGCACCATTTCTGGTCAGATGAAATATTTAGAACAGGGAACTGGGGCTGGAGGGCATCATGGGGGTTGGGAGGTATTAGACAAAACAATGGATTGTTACTCTGACTTGGTGAAATTATTTTCAAATTACCTGTGAATAATTGCACAATTTTGAAAATATGTTACAAGCCACTGAATTGTACATTTTATCGTTTATTTCTGTGTGTGCGCATGTGTATGTAGGCACACATATGTGCAAGCATTGTGTGCATGTGCACATGGAGACCAGAGGTCCTTTCTCAGGTATCACATGCTACTTTTAAAAAGGTATTATTATTGTATTTATGTATTTGTGTACGGAAGGGGGATATGTGGAGGTCAGAGGATACATTATGGGAGTCAGTTCTCTTTTTCAATCATGTAGGAGCTGGGGATCAGACTTGGGTCATCAAGCTTGGTGGGCTGGCCAGTGAGCCCCCAGATTCACCTGTCTCTGCCTCCTTAGCACTGAGATTTCTAAAGCCACCATACTAGGCTTTTAAACTGAGTGGTCAGGGTTGAATTCAGGTTCTAATGGCTGCACAGCAAATATGTTTACCTACCAAGCTATCTACTCAGCCTCAAATTGTATACATTCAATGGATGGATTATATAGTATATGAACTATAGTTCAATAAAGTTATTTTTAAAAATCAATAACAGATCAGGCATGGTGGAATATGCCTATCTCCCCCACACTTAGGGAGGTAGAGTTAGGAGAAACTCCAAGATAGACATTTCAAATTTCTTAAGAAAATTTTATCTAAAATGCTTTGGAAATTCAATGGAGAGATAACCTGTAGCTTGTGGTAAAAACAAAAATTCCTTAAAAACTAACTGAAAAATAACGAACACATATTAGATATTTATTTTAGAAGATACAGAGGAAAAATCCAAGTCAATAATCAAACCCAAAGAATTTTAAAGTTCAATATACTTTTAAAACCAGGAAATCATAGAGGGGCCTTTAAGTGGGATGGCTCAGCCGTGTTTCTATTAAGGAAGATGCAGGACAAGGTACCCACTGGAGTCCTGACAGAAATGCTGTCAGCACCCAGCAGACTGAAATCAGGTCCACTGTTCTCTCCTTGACCCTGAAGACATATCTCACATAGTCAAATTTGGAGGGATTTTTAAAATTTTATTTTTGAGATACCGTTTTGCCTATAGGCCTCACTGAACTGGTACTCATCACATAGCCCAGTATGGCTTCAAATCTGTAGCAATCCCCCTGCATCTGTTTCTTGAGTGCTGGAACTACAGGCGAGAGCCAGTATGTATGGCAAATGTTGGAGTAGTCTGCAAAGGCTGCTTAAGAGCAGGTGATATAGCTCAGTGGATAGAGATGTTTGCCACCAGGCCCGATGAACCGAGTTTCAGTCCCAGGATCCACATGATGGAAGGAGAGAACTGACTCCTATAAGCTATCCTCTGACCTCCCTTACATGCACCATGGCACACACGAACCCCTCCATGTCCCACCCACCCACAGATAAACAAACATAAATCGATAAATGTAATAAAGATCTAGAGTTATCTCACTTAAAAGATAATAGTTTGTTTAATAAAAGCCTGAGTGTCTATGACCACCATTAATACTTCATCTGTAGGAAAAATAGAAAAACTTTAAAATACTCATTATTAACACATTTCTTACTTAGGGATGTGAGATGCAAAAATTCTATAAACCACAAGGAAAATGACATGTCCTACTACACACCCCAATAACCTCTTTATCTGCATTAACTGAGTCACAGCTTCTTTTGGCATCTCACAAAAAATAAATCAGGGTGCACTGTAATTATCAACACACAATTCCTCTGACCCCACTATTAATTATTATTATCATTACTAGCAGTATCATTTTGCAGTGCTGGGAGCTGAACATAGGGCCTCCTACACAGTAAACGAGTACCCTACCACCGAGTATACTCCTAGTCCTTTTTATATTTTTTAAATTTCATGACAGGGTCTTACTAGGTGGTCCAGGCTGATCTCAGACTCACTGTGTAGCCCAGGTAATACCTAAAGATGGAATCCTCCTGCCTCAGTCTTCCAAATAGCTGGAATTCCAGGCCTGTGTGAACAGGTTCAATTCCTGCTTATATTAATGTTGGTGGTTCATACAGACGATGAAATGAACATTGACATGGAAGAACAATTTCCTAGTATATTCACCTAGTACCAGTTTGTAAAATACTTTGCTTTTATATGCTATTTCTAAATAAGAATGCAGAATGTAGGATCCCTATTAGGAAAGCGCCACAGCCAACATTTAACCCAACGACTCTCGTGAGTGCTTCACAATCTTAAAAGGCTGATAAACTATTTAGTCAAAAGAATAATGCTGGCTTTAGAGGGGGAAAAAAAAGGATATAGCTCAGTGGCAAAGGATTTGCGTAGCACATATGAGGCTGAATTAAATCACAGAGCCTGCCAAGAAACAAAAATCAAGTGCGTGTGTGTGTGCACATACACACACACACACACACACAAACACACACACACCACAACCACCACAAGACAAGCACACTGAATTCCCAGGTGGTTCTGCATGTGCTCAGATTTAGCTAATTCTAGCCTAGCACAGTGTAGACTGAGAAACAAACCAAATACATTTTCATGAGTATCCAAATTCTTGGCGGCTTTGTGCATAGCCATCTTTTTTTGCATAAATCTGTAGGTAAATTATTTTGTGTGATCTTGTTCTCAGTTTAAACCCACGGTGACTTCCACAACAGCATTGAATTATGACCTGCACACACACACACACACACACACACACACACACACACACACAATTTTGTTTTCCCTTGACACTGTGAGTTAGATAAAACATCCGCTGTGGTATGAATGTAACAGGAGAGCAATCTCAATACTACAGATTTCGTAACTGTAAAGTACTGTACGGGAATTCTTTGTTCTGGGCTTGACATGACAGTTGCCATCATGGGCACAGCAGGTCTGATGACCTAGCAGAGACCTCAGCCTGCAGAATTACACAGCAGACAGCTAGCTAGCCTATGGAACCCACTTGCTCTAGGGAAAGAGTCAAGAGATCCTCACAATACCTCTGACCCTCTCCCGAGATTTCAACTGCTACTCCCTCCTGTTCAAATAGATGCAACCTTAAAAATATTAAAGAATGTAGGAGGTAGAAATTCAGTGGGGATGGGACCTTCTGGTGGTGGAGCGGTTCGTGGGTCACTTGGACTCCTGTAACCCCAACAAGTTCATTTATCTCTCCAAGGTAGACTTGATAAGTTCTTTCTTAGGTTTCTGAACTCCCTATCTATTTCAGGTAAACAGACATTTCTCTTCCATCTCCCCAGGGAAGTCATGGAGCAGCCCATCAGAAGTATTTTCAGTATGGTTCAGAGGTAGAATAGTTGCCTAGCATGTGTAGGGCTCTGGTTCGATTCCTGGCCCTGAGAAAGTTTCAAACTAATGAAAATACCTAAAGTCAGCTTGTAGCCAGATATGATGGCATATGTCTGCAGTCCCCATACTTGGAGGCAGAAGTTGCAGAATTTTAGGAAGTTTGAGGCCAACCTGGTCTAAATAGTAAGTTCCAGCCTAGCTGGGGTGAGGGAGTTGGAGGAAGGAGATGGGAAATAGAGATAGCCTACCTTTTCTTTTAATCAATTTTTTAATTTATTTTACATACCAACCACAGTTTCCTCTACTTCCTCTCCTCCTGTTCCCTTCCCCCACCTTCTTTCTACCCTGCCCCCATCCACTTCTCAGGAAGGGACAGACCTCCCATGGGAGTCAACAAAGCATGGCAAATCAAGTTGAGGCAGTACCAAGCTCCTCCCTCTGCGTCAAGGCTGAGTGAGGCATCCCACCACAGGGAATAGGTTCCAAAAAGCCAGTTCGTGCACTATAGACAGATCCTGGTCCCACTGCTGGAGGCCCACAAAGAGACCAAGCTACACCACAGGATGGCCTACTTTAAATAAAATGAAATGCTCCATTTCCTACCACCTGTATTGTTGCTAAGACACTATTTTGCCTTGAAAGATATTTCTTTCTTTCTCATTAAATATTTAACTGAGTTTCCTATGTTTCTTTTGGGAGTCTAGTTCTAGATATAATGCTTGTGACTCCAGCTTTGGTATGGCATGCTTTGCTGATACCCATGGGAGGCCTGCTGCTTTCTGAACAGAAACAGAGGAGGGTAGATTGGGGGGGAAGGGAGAAGAGGAAGGGATGGGATGGGAGGAGAAGAGGGAGGAGAAATTGCGGTCAAGATGCAAAATAAATACATAAATTTATCAACAACAACGACAACAAAAGCTGAACGAGTTGAACCCAGGGCCAGCCTGGGCTCCATGGCAAGACCTTGTCTCTAGCAGCCAAAAAAGAAAACCAAATAAAAAATAAAAACGGAAGGAGTACAGCTAGCGGGTCACGTGATGGCATCAGTCACACGCATCTATTCGAACAATGGAGCACCTGTTAAGTGGCATGCCCGGCCGGCCGGCCCCAGATATCTATCTTAGTGCTGCAATGGGCAGATGGCACCATCTGCTCGTTGGAAAGCTTGCCAGTGCCACGGTCTGCTAAAAGAGACATCACTGCTTATAAAAACAAACAAGCTGGGCCTTTACTGAGATGCTTTGACCTTAAGTAACTCTCAGAAAATAAGAGATGCCCTTCAGTGAGGAACACAGGTCTCACACCATTTAGGGAGGGTTTGTGTGTGTGTGTGTGTGTGTGTGTGTGTGTGTGTGTGTGTGTGTGTGTTCCATATGTGCATGTGTGGACGCAAGTGCACATTTGTGTGTGTATGCGGGAGGCAGAAGTTAACTTTGAGTGTCTTTCTTAATCACGCTACATTTTTTCTTTCTCGAGGCAGATCTCTTCACTGAACCTGGAGCTTGCCAATTCAGCTGGACTGGTTGGCCAGCAAGCCACGTGGTTTTTTGACATGGGGTGGGGGGGCACAGCACAACCTTATGGAGTCAGTTCTCTGCTTCTACCTTTCCATGAGTTCAGGACAGCAAGTGTGTGGGACAAGGACATCCCTGGCCCACCTTGCTAGCCCTGCTTTAGTTTTTATTTTGTTTTTTTGCTGAGACAGAGTCTCATGTAGTCCAGGCTGGCCTGGAACTTGCTATGTAGCTGAGCATGACCTTGAATGATTTTTCTTTTTCCATGGCCCAAAAAAGAGCACAGGTTTCAGAGCTAGACAATCTGAGTTTGCCTTGAAGTTCTACCAGGTTCACGAGCTGAGTGGGTGATTTGGGCAACTCATTAAACCTGTCCCTCATCGGGGTTGTTTGTGGTGCAGTTTCCATGTGAGGAACAAATGGGCCGTTCGTGTCAGAGATCTGGCATGTACCTGACCGGAGCCCTTGAGTGGCTCTTGGTCTTAAACTTCCAAAGACTGAAACCAGCCTTGGCTCGTGTCGACCTTCCCTCCTGGGCAGGACTGTTACCTTTCACCCACAAAGAAACATGAACTTGAACCGGATAGCTAGATTGAGGTTACAGATAACCTCACTGAAGACACCTAAATCTTAAGTCAAAGGCAAGCACGAAACCAAGGGGTTAAGAGGAGGTAAGTTTTGAGACATAACTATAATAAGGAAGTCAAACTGTCTTTACAGCCACCCATTATATAACATCTGAAGAAACAACACCTAAATGTGAAAGTTTACATTCTAAAGAAAGAAAAGCGAATTGTTTTTACACCTTAAGAAGACATTTTCCCATATCAACTCCAAAAATCATTTGCTAGAGCTGGGCATGATAGCTCATGCTTGTAATTCCAGCAACTGGGAGGCTGAAGCTGGGGGGCACATCTGGAGTTCAAGGTCATTTCCCCTCCTTTAGGGAGCCCAAGCACAGCTATATAAGACCCTACCTCAAAAAAAGACCACTTGCTCTAAGTACTTGCTTATTTGTCTTGTTTTTTGTGTTGCTGAGGAACGGCCCCTGGACCCAAAGCACACCAGGCAAGGCAAGGGTTTATTACTGACCTACATCCTCAGCCATTTTATAATTGCATTTTAGGACACGGCTTGAAAAACCTTCTCCCTAGGCTGCTCACAAACATGCCATCCTTCTGCTCCAGCTTCCTGAATAGCTGGACTGCAAGTATCTGCCAACAGCTTGGCACAACTTCTCCTGATGTTGGTTAAACACAGAAGAGCATAATCTACGATCTGGGGAAAGACAGGAAAGAAGAAGGATCGAGGAAGAGGAGAAAGAGTCACCGTGACTCTGAATCTCAAAATCATTCCAATTCTTCATTGCACAGATCTCAGGGCTGTATGGAAAACTCACGTCAACAAACAAATGTCCCCAGGCAGAGTTTGATGTATTTGTTTCCTAGGACTACTCATTTCTCCTTTTTTTCTTTTTTTTTTTTTTTGGTCTCATGTAGCTCAGGTTGGCTTTGAACTCCTAATCCTCCTGTCTCCACCTACCTACCTAGTGCTGAGCTTACAGGCATGCATCAGGCAGGACTGTCTTCTCTAGAGACAGTGTTCAAAGAGCACACGCATCTCTTTCTTTCAGTTTAACAATATTTGTTGAGCTAGCATGAAGGGCGGGTGAGCCTCACTGGAGAAAAAAATGCGAAGCAGGAACAGACCCTCCCCAAGAGGACTGACTAGGCTACATTCTAATATGGGAGCAATACTTTTTTGCCAGCTAATTATTATTATTATTTTTTTTTCATTTCACATCTCCTTGACTGGTCCTTATTCTTTTTCTGTCTGTGTATTTCACCTCCTTTCATTAAAAATAGATTCTTTTCTCATACACTATATCCTGATTAGTCTTCCCTTCCTCTACTCTTCCCGGTTCTTCCCCACCTCCTCCCTCATCTGGATCCACTCCCTTTCTGTCTCTCATTAGAAAGAACAGGCTTCTAAGAAAGTAAAATATACTACGATAGAATACAAACCATCACATCGAAATTGGACAAGGCAAACCGACTTACGGATGGTGGCAAAAGCCTCAAGAGCAGGCACAAGAATCAGAGACCCACCTGTTCACACACTCAGGAGTCCCACGAAAACACTAAGCTGAAAGCCATAATAGCTAAGTGGAGAACCTAGTGTAGCCCGTGTAGGCCCCGTGCTTGCTGCTTTGGTCTGTGTGAGCTCAAAGGAGATTTGCTCAGTTGATTTAGAGGGCCCTGTTCACCTGGGGTCCTCCAGCCCCTTTGGTTCTTACACTCTTTCCACCTCCTCTTCCACAGGGTTCCCTGAGCTTGGAGGGGAGGGATTTGATGGAGCTGTCCCATTTAGAGCTCTGTGCTCCAGGTCTCGGTCTCTCTCTCTCTCTCTCTCTCTCTCTCTCTCTCTCTCTCTCTCTCTCTCTCTCTCTCTCTCTCTCTCTCTCTCTCTCTGTAACATCTTACTGTGGGTCTCTATATTTGTTCCCATCTGCTGCAGGAGGGAGCCTCTCTGATGATCATATACATTTTCTAATTGTGATCTTATCAATAGTTGCATTTGACAGATGATCTTTTTTTCTTTCCCTTTTGAAGTCCTGGGGGTTGAACCTAGGGCCTCCAGCATAGTGGGCAAGTGCTATACAACTGAGCTACACCTCTAGTCCCAAAACAGAAATGTTCACTGTCCCAATTTCTAATTTCTGGGACCTTCTAGGGCTTCTTTTTCACTTTGGAGAAATTCTCAAGACACATGGCTTGGTTTGGCACTGGATGCTTTACTTTGTATTTGAGTATTTACTCACCTAAATCTTTGCGGTTGCCTGGTAGTTCTTGGGCTCAAACCCAGTGCCCTAAGCAAGTACTGAGCCACACCCCCAGTTTGCTCTGGCATTAAAAGGGATATTAAACAGGAAAAGCAGACATGGCCAGAAAAGTGAAGCCCTGTGAAAATGGAGGTTCTTGTTGCCTAAGATGCTTGCAGAAGCATCAAGCTACTGGTTATGGACCAAACTCCTATGCACCATGTACTGTACATATTCAGAAGGTATGAGAGATATGCAATCTGATCTACCAAAATAATACTGACAGTCCAGATGTATTTTCTGTGGGAATAATGAGGAGGCATTTTCCCCCTTAGAAATTAGTAAGTTGGCTGTTCTTCCAGAGGACCGGGGTTCAATTCCCAGCACCCACATGGCAGCTCACAACTGTCTGTAACTCCAGTTCCAGGGGATCTGACACCCTCGGACAGACATGCATGCAAGCAAAACACCAATGTACTAAAAAGAAAAATAATAATAAAAAAATTATTAAGATGATGTTAGCAGACATAAATAAAGGAAGCTGATCATCTCAAGGGACCACAGGCTTCCATCCCACCCACACAGGTAGGCTAAGAACAAATAGAAAAACAGCATCTTGAGTTCTATAAGCTCAACTGAATATGTGATTCTGAGCCACTTATGGAGCAGGAAGGAGGAAGGTAACTTTTTTCATCCTTGACATGTTCATTGGGAAAAGACGACAACACACCACACCTGTAACCCTAGCACTTGAAGGCTGAGGAAGAGGAGGCCGAGTCTGTCTACATAGTGATAGTCTACCTCAAAACAAATGAGATCCATGGAGGGATTTGCACTGTTTTGTTTCGAACAAGCGTATATTGTATATTTTCAAAAAACTGTCAAGATTAAAAAAAAAAACAACTAACCAATAATACGTATTTATGTGTTGGGAAGAGAAGGTGAATTGATAATGGATGACGGCAGAAAACTGTCTAGTTGTTCTGATGAGGTCTCAGAGGGCTGGCCTGGAATTCACTCTACAGCCTGGGTTACTCTCACTCACGTGATCTTCTTGTCTCAGTCTCCCCAGTGTTGAAATAACACACAGGTGTGGATCACACCAAATGGCTTGGAAGTTTTGTTGTTGTTTGTGTTGTTGCTTTTGAGACATGGTCTCACATTGTCCAGGCAGATTGTCCTAGAACAATGCAGAAGACGCCCTTGAACTCCTGATCTTCCTACATTTACCTCCTGAGTGCTGAGATGACAGCTGTACATCACCTCTCCTGACTCAGAACGCTATTTATTTTTAAGACAGTCTGAGCCATGCTTCGGGCTGTGACCACCCACTTCACATCATCCTAAGAGGAAGCCGTTTGAAGGACCCCGTTTCCTAAAACAGCAGAAATCCTTGACGCAAGAAGATTAAGCAACTGCTTTTGAGTGCCTGCTCCTCAAAAGGATGGTGCTAGGTACTTGGGATACAAAGCTCTTCAAGAGGCAATAACAACAGTGAGTCACCGGCTAAAATAATTACTTCCTCGGCCCTGACATTATAAAGAGGATGTGAAAGCAGGAAATTGATTTTAGGAAACAGAATCCTATTAGCTGGTATTACTAGAACAAAACAACACTTGGAGGCTCCAAGTTAGGATACACATAATTATCTAGTTGACTGAAGCGAAGAAGAGAGGATGCGATTAAGTAGAGAAAAAAGGATTCAAAGTAACTTGAGCCAAGATAAGAGGAGAGAAATCAAAATGTTAACACTTGATGGCACAGCTTTCTGCTACTTCCAATCCCTCCTACAAGAGATGTCAGGGAACAAACCGAGTAAGCAGGGTGGTCGTTTGTTGCTGTGATGAAATACTTGGACAAAAGCAACTCAAAGAAAGATTTGTTTTGGTTCACAGTGCCAGGGAGCAGCCCATCATGATGGAGAAATCATGTCAGCAGGGCTTGGAGCAGATAGCTACATTGCATCCACAGTCTGAAAGAAGAGGGAGATGAATACCGGGCTCAGCTCTTTTTTTTCTACAGTCTCGGATCCCAGCACAGGCAATGGTGCCATCCATAGTGGGTGCATCTTCCTACCTCAACTAATCCCAAAATAACAGTCCAGAGGCATGCCCAAAGGCCTTTCTCCCCGGTAATAATTCTAGATCTTGTCAACTGATTATCATACACTGTGTTTTAGATTTCTCTCTGCATTACTAAATAACAGTCATGTGCATTCTAAACATGACCTGTCTTTCTTTTTAGTTATAACTCGCAAAACAAAGGGTAGGTTTCCCAGAAATGAGGTTTGTTTTTTCAGAGCCCCAGAATGTGCTGTAAGAGCAAAGGGGTCTAAAGACAAAAGTATTTTCTTTTTTTTTTTTTTTCCGGTTTTTCGAGGCAGGGTTTCTCTGTGTAGCTTTGCGCCTTTCCTGGAACTCACTTGGTAGCCCAGGCTGGCCTCGAACTCACAGAGATCCACCTGGCTCTGCCTCCCGAGTGCTGGGATTAAAGGCGTGCACCACCACCGCCCGGCCAAAAGTATTTTCTTGATCCATGCTTAGCAGCACAGGCCTATAATCCCAACTCCTCTGGCAGTTCATAAACTCAAGGTCATCCTGGGAAACTTAGTGAGACCCTCTCTCAAAACAAAACAAAACAAAAAAGCTAATGGGAAGGGTGTTTACTGAGCACACATGAGAGCCTGGGTTCTGTCCCTAGCATCGAAACAAACAAATAAATGAAAAGCAAACAAAACAAAACAAAAACACATTTTTAAAAAATGGAAAACGGAATGTATCAGACACATAATTCAAGAAATTAAACTTGTAACGCTGTCTTAATTACTGTCCTATTGCTGTGAAGAGACACTATGACCAAGGCAACTCATAAAAAGGAAGTATTTAATTGGGGGCCTACTTACAAATTTAGAGGGTTAGTCCATAAACATCATGGCAGGAAGCAGACAGGGATGGAGCTAGAGCAGTAGCTGAGAGCTTTACATCCTGATCCACAGGCAGCAGGCAGAGAGAGGGGTCAGCGAGACAGACAGACAGAGGACACTGGGCCTGATGTGGGCTTTTGAAACTTCAAAACTTCTCAGTGACACACTTCCAACAATAAGGCTACACCTACTCCAACAATTCTCAAACAGTTCATGCAAACATATGAGCCTCTTGGGGGGACATTGTCATTCAAACCACCACAGACTCTGTTCTTGAGCTTTTGGAACTGTTGGCACAAATCTGTTTGAAATACTTCAGGGGTAACTTATTTAAAAGTGCTCGTCGGCCAGGCGGTGGTGGCGCACGCCTTTAATCCCAGCACTCGGGAGGCAGAGCCAGGCGGATCTCTGTGAGTTCGAGGCCAGCCTGGACTACCAAGTGAGTTCCAGGAAAGGCGCAAAGCTACACAGAGAAACCTTGTCTCAAAAAACCGGAAAAAAAAAAAAAGAAAGAAAAACCAAAAACCAAAAAACAAAAGTGCTCGTCTGTCATGTACAGGGCCCTAGGTTCTACCCTCAGAGAAGGAGGGAGAGTGAGAGGAAGAAGCAGTTGAGATTTTATGTAGATTATATAGCATAAGATATTAAGGTCAGAACTGGATGAGGTCAAACGTATATGAAGCTTTCCCTGAAAGGCATCCAATGATGCAGATGTTGACGATAGCGATAACAAAGGCAATCAGCTACCACTGACTGAGGGATACTTAGTGCCAGGTCTTATGTATACTTCCAGATGGTATCTTTAGTTCTATATGTCTAGAGAGTTACTGTGCTGTTCTGGGGTTGGGAGTACAGCTAAATGGCAGCATGTACAAAGTCCAAGGTTTGAGCTTCAGTACTGCAAAAAGACAGGAGAGTAAGGAAGGGGAGGATGATGGGAAGAGGGACGGGAAGTGGAGGGGAGAAGAGGAGGGGAGGGAAGGGGAGAGAGGAGAGAAGAGAAGAGAGGAGAGGAGAGGGGAGGGGAGGAAAGGGGAGGGGAGAAGAGAGGAGAGGAGAGGAGAGGAGAGGAGAGGAGAGGAGAGGAGAGGAGAGGAGAGGAGAGGAGAGAAGAGAAGTTGAATAGCCCAGATGTACTGACATTGAAATATCAACCAAGAAAACTGAGCTAAAATGAGGGACTCCATGATGGCTATTCTTGGTTGTCAACATGCCTGGCTCTGACACTCTCTTTGAAAGAGAGTTTCCCCATGGTCCTCGTACTACCCTCGGCAAAGTGAGTTCAGCCAAGCTCATGCCTGTCAGTAATGAGAAGTAAATACTGAAGAAGGGAGAGAGGGGTGGGGCATACCATAATCCATACTTTGATACCCACTGCACTGTGAGATCTGGTATGCTCTGTTAATAAACCTGACACCCAGCATGTGTGTCCCACTAGATACGATCACTGAAACCAGCCAAGTACTTCCATTCCCTGAGAAAAATCAAGCTGGGTACCCAGCAGAAGACTGTACACTTCTAACACACAATCCTCCCTTGGTATCCACAGAACAGAGTCCAAGACCCCCAAGATACCAACATCCATGGCTATTCAACTCTGTATATAAAACAGCCCCTTATTTGTATATAATCCCTACATAGTCTCCTATAAATTTCAACTCTCCTCTAGATCGCTTACAACACCGAGTACAATGTAAATATGATACAGTTGCTACTGTATTGTCTTGGAAACAATGACAAGAAATTCAGTACAGGTTCGGTACAGATGCAATCTTATTTCCCAAGTGTTTTCCCACTATAGTTCGTCAAGACCCCAGATGCAGAAACTGCAGATATTGGGGCCAACACACATCAACTGCACAAAGACTGGGGTGCTTACATCTTAGGACATTCTCATGCTCTAATGCAAAGCACTGGGCAAACATACAAAACCAGACATGATGGCTCATGCCTGTAATCCCAGTACTTAAAAGGCAGACACAGGAGGTCTGTTGTGAATCCAACGCCAATCCTGGTTGTGTAGTGAGTTCCTGGCTAGCCTGGGCTACAGTGTGAAGTCCTGTCTCAAAACGAACAAAGCGGTATGTGTGGATAAACTGAGGATCATAGCATGAGGTTAAAGAGTGACATGCGGTCGGGAGGGCGTGAGGTAGGAGTGGGTAGGTACCTACGCTTACCAGCCAAACATAGCCTGAATCTACAGAAACAAGCGACACTCACCCAGCAGACTGCAGCCAAGGATGGGGATACAGTGATACATTTCACAAAAGAAAACCTTTCAATCACAATCACGTTCTCATTTGAAAAACTGCATCAGATTAGTATCTCACCTTCCTTTTATCCTTTAGAAGATGTTAAGGCTTGGTGCAGGGACAGGCCTGTGTTTCTTTAACTAAAATCAGCACTTACAGTGTGTGCCAACATTTTTGCATATGACATTACGAAGCAACTTTGTCCCCTAGTTTTGCCATTGCAGGGGGCTTCTGACTATGTCCAGTTTTCTTCTTTTGGATTCAATTATAATAAAGTAGAAAACAAAGTCATAGCATATAACAGCAGGAACAGTATGCCCCTATACACCTTGTGTTATTATTATTTTTTTTAAGACAGGGTATTGTATATCTTTGATTCGCCTCAAACTGATATGTAGTTGAGGGTGACCTAAACCTCTGATCCTCCTGCCTCTGCCTCTGGAAGGCTGGGATTAGACATGTACCACCATGTCTGATTCATATGGTATTGGGGATGAAACTCAGGCTGTGTACATGCCTGACAAACACTCTACCAATTGAGCTACATCCCAGCCCAAATTCCTGGAAATTCTAAATAGAGAAAACAAACATTATATTAGATTATGGCTTCTGAGAAGATTATTTTGGACTATAAAAAAAAAAAACAAAAAGAAGGAGGAGGAGGAGGAGGAAGAAGAAGAAAAAGAAGAATATTAAGGAGAAGTCCAATTTTAAAAGGAACAAATTATCTGAATAAACACTTGCTCAAAAGAAAAACTAATGCCGGCTGTGGTGATACCGGCCTGGAATCCTAACTACTGGGAGGACTAAGGCAGGAATACAGCAAGTTTAAGGCTGGGTAGGCTACACAGTGAGTTCAAAGCCAGCCTAGGCAAGAAGGATTGGGGATGTAGTTCAATGATAGAACATTTGCCTAGGATGCACAAGACCCAAGGTTCCAATCCTCAGTGCTGTGAATAAAAGAATAATAAAAATAGCTCATATACAAATGAAAAATTACTCCATGTCATTAGCTACTACAAGGTTATTAACTCAGTCCAGTTATAATAATAAACAACTAACTAACACTGGCAAGGAAGTGAAGTAAGGGGAACCCTCGTAACTCCTGGTGGAGTGCAAACTAGTACAGCTTCTGTGGAATACAGTATAGAGGTTCCTCAAAACCCTGAAAACAGATCTGCCATGATTCAGCTGCCCTGGGTAAAAAGGAAGTCAGCATATAAAAGAGATACTTTGACACCCATAGTTATGATGGACTATTTATAGTAGCTAATATATGGAATCAGTGTAGGTGCATTTTACAGAGGAATGAAGAAAATATAGTGTATCTATACAACAGCGCATTGTTCAGGCACAAAGAAAAATGAAGGGGACTTGGTGAACAGCCCAGCAGGTAAAACTAGAAGATATAAGTAGCAGCGCCCTAAAGAAAAGGAAATGTGCTGGCTAGTTTTACACCAACTTGACACACGATAGAGTCGTCTAAGAGGGAGCCTCAATTGAGAACATGTTTCTGTTAAGATCAGGCTGTAGGGGAGCCTATAGGGCATTTTTGTAATTAGTGATTGATATGGGAGGGCCTAGCTCACTGTGGGTAGTGCCACCCCTGGGCTGGTCTTGGGTGCTGTAAGAAAGCAGGCAAAGCAAGCTATGAGAAACAAGCACTCCTCCATGGTTTCTGCATCAGTTCCTGCCTCCAGGTTCCTGCCTTGAGTTCCTGCCCTGACTTCCTTTCACGATGAACTTGTGGAAGCATACAAACCCCTTCCCCCGCAAGTTGCTTTTGGTGATAGCATTTATCACATCAACAGAAACCCTAAGACAGGGAAGAGGGCAAAACAAGGAGAGCCTAACCTCCCAAAAAGCTTCCCTTTGACAATACTTTGGCCAGGCTGCTATGATCCAATCTCCCGTCCTGCCAAGCCTCGTTATAGCACAGAATTCTGCCACATCATTTTAGAAGAATCCTCCTACCCTTGATGTCTGACTAGCTTTAATATCTGACCAAGCTCCTCAGCCTTTGTATTTGTGTGTTTGTGTTGGGAATTAAACCCAGGGCATGATGAACTCATTGAACTATATCCTTAGCTTTTGTTCCCTATCTGATACACACAGACAGAGACACAGACACACACAGACACACAGACACAGACACAGACACACACACACACACACACACACACACACACACACACACACACACACACTTTCAATATCTTTGGCCTAACCTTAGTGAGAAAACAGGAAGAATAGCTCAGTGATGAGTCAGAATAAAGGACGTGTGTGTCTTGAGTGCATGTATACACATACAACTATATCCTTAGCTTTTGTTCCCTATCTGATACACACACACACACACACACACACACACACACACACACACACACACAGTGGCTGACAATTAAGAGAATTTCATGAGCACAGTTATGGACTATGTTTACAGTCAAAACACATCTTGACCTTCTTGTGACAGGACTGGAGAAAACTCCAGTGACATGACCGATGTATAATAAGAATTCCTTTGACCATTTTTAACTTATATTTTTATTTTTTCCAGCATATAAACCTATAAAAGAAACTGCAAAAGCCACCTGAAAAAACTCATTTACTACAGAGAAACATTTTAGACAAAAATATGAATAGCACATTTTTATTTAACCCTTAAAACCTTGAAGCAATGTAACTTCAAAAGCCACTAAAACCATACACAACACTAGATTTTGTTTTTACACTTATTTACATTCACATGTGTGTGTGTGTGCTCACTTGCCACTCACTTGTCAGAGGACAACTTGAGCAAGTCTGATTTCTCTTGTTTCACCATGGGATCCTGGACTCAAACCCAAGTTGTCAAGGTTACTTATTTCCCTGGGCTATCTCCATGTATACAAGAGGCTTATGTGTTATTAAACTTCTATTGACTCTTTTTTTTTTTTTTTGAGATAGGGCCTTAGGCCATCCAGGCTAGCCTCAACTCTATGTACTGTCAAGGAGGACCTCGAACTTCTGCTCCCCTCCTCCCTACCATCCCAAGTGCTTGGTTTACCTGCTGGTGAGTGACTTCATGCTGTACACATACTGGGGAAGCGCTCTACCAAATGAGCTATATATCCTGTTGGGATCCACAAAGATTTCCTAGTGAGATCTAAGCTTGCTTTACACAGCAGGGCTGTATAAGGGGATGGATTGACCACCAGGTGTTTGGAAGAGTCTGCACTTGGCTGTGCTGGGGGAGGTCTTTTGCTCCACTCCTTGGCATTTCTATAAATAGTCCTTGAGAAGCGACTGAAGGGGCCGGTGGGTTTTGACCCGGGCCCTCCTGAGGCTATCCTGTGTTTCTGTCTGTCTCTCTCCTCTATATTTCTACCTCAATCTCTTATCCCTCAGTCCTCAAGAGTCCCCTGGGGGGGGGGGGGAGTGGGAGCTGATCTCCCACAATATCCGAAGACAGTCCTTTTTTTAAGAACTGAAGAAGGGCAGAAAGAAAACGATTTTTCTTTAACCCTTCTCTCCCCCTTCCTTCTTTACATTTTTAATGTTTATTTATTTTTGTCCAATTGTTTGCAACCTTAGGTTGACCTCCATCAATGACCTTGAATACTGGAATGACGCCACCTCTCTCTATCTGAACATCTTTCTTGACTAAGCAAATGTCCCAGCTTCCATCTTCCCCTAAGATGGTGTATAATCATCGCTACCCGAGGGCGGCTGGGAGGATTGCAAAGCTAATGTATGTAAAACTGCTCTTCTGTGTATTGCAAGGTTTAATATAATTACGGGCTTAAAAGGAAAAGGCAGAAGGCTTTGTAAAGTGTTGATATTGCTGAAGTGCTCTGGCCACGGCGGAAAAGGAGGAAATGCTATGTGTGGACACGGCCAGCAGGAGCCTGATTATCCAGGGTCAGCTGCTGCAGCTGTGAGTGCTTTACCCTTGTGATTATCTGGCTTCCATCTCTCCCCACTTATAGCTAAGATAACCAGTTGACAGCTAAGGCAGCTGGGGAAATATCAGGCAAGTGTACCCACCACACTTCAAAAGTTACACAAAATCCCAAGGTTGTTACTGTTTGAGAAAAGGTAGTAGATTTTATGGGCTAAAGCTTCTTCTTCTTCTTCTTTTTTTTTTTAAATAAGTTGCAGCATCTGCCAGCCATGTGAGCTGCTGTAATACAGTCAACATGGTTCAGATTTTATGAGCTAACGTTTTTTTTTTTCTTAGCCTAGTGGGGCTAACAATAAACAGTTGGTCCTCCCCAGTGGGTAGGACAGAGTTTCTCAAACTGCCCTGATTTGAACCTTGAATGTACAACTTATTAGTTCTCATCTTTAGCAGGTTATTTAACCATGTGAAAATGAGGCCGCTTGGACCAGGGAGATGGCACAGTGGATAAAGGCACTTTCACGCAAGCCTGATGACCTGAGTTCAAACCCCACAACTGACGTAAAGATGGAAGGAGAACACTGGACTCCTCTGACTTCACACACACACACACACACACACACACAAGCATACTCACACCCTACCCCTTCCCACAGTATCATACAAACAGACAATAATAAATAAATGAGAATGTATACGTATTAGTTACTTTTCTGTTGCTGTGACAAAACTCTATGACCAAGGGAGCTTACAGAAGTTTTTGTTTGTTGGGGGGGGGAGGGGCAGGGGGCGGGGCTTATAGCTCCAGAGGAATAAGAGTCCATGGTGGCAGAATGGAGTCATGACCGACAGCAGCAGTCAGGAGCAGGGAGCTGAGGGCTCACATCTTCAAATGCAAGCCGAAACAGAGAGAGCAAACTGGAAGTAGGGTGAAGCCTTAAGCTCTTAAATTCCACCCCTAGTGACATATTTCTCCCAGCAAGGCTACATGCACTGCCTAAAGCCCAAACAGTGCCACCGACTGGGAACCAGGTGTTCAAATACTGGACCTAGGGAGGACATTTCTCATTCACACCACCACAGCAGATAATGCCCAGCTTAGAGTAAGCAAAATACAAATGTAAAGGACCAGATGTTACCACAGCGGCTCAAAGACAGTAGGAGCTCTATAAACGGTCACCATGATTTACAGGTGAGCAGATCACACACAAAAGCTGGCCTTTGAGGCCATCAGAGCTGAACATTGTGCTGGGAGCTTTCCCTAAGTGCTGTGATTCAATTCTCACCATCAGGTGATGTGGAAAAAGCGCAGTCTAGCATCCTCAATAACAGTGCCTGCTTACGGGGCTGTGCTCTGGCTAGCTTCTGGAAACTTGGCTTTTGGAAGGCTTCCTAAGTCACTGACTGATAAGGCCACTCCACCCACTTGCAACACTAAGGCGCACGATATCCACAGACAGTGTGATTTATGAGAGCACCTGCTTTCTTTCCAGGAGTCTGGAATGCTAGCAGTCATGGCTGGTGGAGCAGGCAGTATGCAGACAGGAATGGCCCGCAGTAAAGCGCTTGGGCTCTGAGTCTCAGCAGGGCTCCCCTGGACAGAGACTTTGGATATGTGTTACTGCCCTGCACTGGAGGCAGGAGCCAGTGCCCTGAGACCATACAGGAAACCTGTGCCGCCCCTTCTCCAGATCACATGATCTCTTGCTGATCTTGCCATGTATTCTTGCACAATTGTCTATCTTAGCCATTATATGATGAATCTTTCTAGTGTGGACAATGTCCGTGTAGTGTTAAAAAGCTCTCTGGTCAGGAGAACTCAAAAAGATAAAATTAGAAGCTAACTTCATACATAAATAAATCTGTAGATGGGAAAGTTAAATACAGTTACTCAGTAGATAGAGCTAGGCTCAAAATCCAGGCTGTATGTCCTCCAAAATGGGGCACATTCTATTATGCCAGAGCCACACCAACTGCCCACATACTGGGCCCAGAGAAGTTCCCTCCTCCTCCTCCTCCTCCTCCTGTTTCAGAAGAGGGCATTGAATCCTCTGGAACTGGAGTTATATCAGGTTGTGAACCACCATGTGGGTACTGGGAACCCAACCCAGGTCCTCTGCACAAGCAACAAGCACTCTAAACCATAGGGCCCTTTCTTCGGCCCTCTTCTTCATCTAGGTCTCATCTAGCTTAGGCTGGCCTCAAAGTCACTATGTAATCAAGGATGGCCTTGATACTTTTGACCCTCCTGCTTCTACCTCCTAAATGTTGGCATTACAGACAAGTGCCACCATGCCTAGTTTTTGTGGTGTTGACCATCAATCTTGGGGTGTCAGTCAGACTAGGCAAGCAGTCTACCAACTGAGCTGTACCCATAGCTCATATGAGCTTCTTTCTTAGGCACAGTGCTTATAGCTGCTACAGCCTATCTGGGCGACCTTGGCAAAATATCTTAAAAGGCTTTGAACCTCATAAATTTTTACTATTAAGTTTCTGTACTTATAGCAATGTCATAGAACTACTACAAGAATTATGACATATGTACATATGTATCTTTGAGACCAAGTCTCACTCTGTAGGCCAAGCTAATCAGAAACCTACTATGTAGGTCTAATTGTCATCCAACCTACAACCTTCCTGCTTCGGCATTTCCTCCACCAGTACTGGTATTTCAGACATGTGCTAAGCCTCTATAGGTTTAATCAGAATATATACAATCATATGAGTGAAATACATACATATAAGCTACCTAATATATTACAAAATATTTAGCCCAGGTATATAGTAAACATAAATACATTAGAAAATAAGAAAGAGCTGGGCCTGGTGGTACAGGCCTGTAATCACAGCTACTCGGGAGGCTGAGTCAAGAGGATTGCAAATTCAAGGCCTACCTGCACAATTAAGAGTTCAAGGTCAGCCAAGATAACCTGGTAAGACCCTGTGTCAAAATGCAAAGTAGGGCTGAAAACTCAGGTGTGGTAGTGCATACCTATAATCCCAGCACCTAGGAGGCTGAAGTGGGACGATACAAGTGAGTTTGAGGCCAGCCTAGGCTATAAGGTGAGTTTGGACCAGTGTGGCAAATAGATTAAGACTCTTCAAAGGGTATGTGCGCAAGCTGCAGGTGCACACCGCAACACACACACACACACACACATACACACACACACACACACACACACACACACACACACACACACACGACTGTGTCTATAACTTAATGGTAGAGCATTTATCTCCTATGTGTGGGGACTTGAGTTTAAAAAAAAAGAACAAGTGAACTAGAAAAGTATGAACATATGTTCATCATATAGGCATTTGTAGTTATGTATATATGCTTGCACAGACACAGGCATGTCCATAAATATGAATGCCAGCTAATTACTCATCTAACAAGTCTTGCCTTAATAAGAGCATCGCTTACCATTCATAGGCAAAGTTAAGTTCTTCCTGAGAGGGCCTGATGCTCACACTGACTAGTTTCAACCTAGGGAACCACTTTCATTCAGTCAAAGCATAAGGGCCAACTTGCTTTAATGTTTAACCTGTGAAATTGGCTAGACATTTCAGAATGTCTCTGAGGACAATAACTATGGGGACACTGTTTTCCTACTTCTGAGTCAGTGACCTAGCAGTGAAATCTGTCGGGAAATGGGTTTGCTTTCCAGATTCTACATACGGAATCTGTAGTCCGACAGCTGGAGGGTCCTGCTCCCACACTCAGATTCTCTATTAATAATGCCTTGATTTTATCTGCGATGGCTCACCTGTATGGCATGGAGGTTACAGCATCATAAAACCACACTGTAATTGAGGTATAATTACTCATCCCTTGGAAATCACTTGGAAAAAAACTCATGGCATCTGGTATCTTCTCTGCTGTACAGAATGAGTCAGTAGACTGTAGTGTAAGAAACTGGTTTTCTCACAGAACTTGGTATCATCTGGCTTTTTTTCCCTGGAGCAAAATGATGGTAGATTCAAACCAAAAACTGTCTTTGCTCACTAGGGAAAAAGGCAGCCACACTAACTGACTCCAAGTTCACACTTAACTAGCAGTAATACCCACTTGACTACTTCTACCTAGCGGCTTCCAACACAACTGTTTAACATGTTGATATCTTTATGTCTTGAACCATAAAATGGAAATAATAAGAAAAGCTGCCTTTTAGTCACCAATACTGTATTGTACTCTCACAGCTTTGCTAAGATGACAGACAGCATATCACATGCAGTAAAAATGTAAAGAATATCTACCTTATTAGATTTAGGAGGTTCAACTAAATTCCTAAGAATATAGTGATCAAGGGCTAGAGAGATGCCTCAGGTTCAACTCTCCCAGAACTCATCCCAAGGCTCAAAACCATCTAGTTCCAAAGGATGCAATGTCCTTCTGGCCTCTGTGGGTACCAGGCATGCATGTGGTGCATATACATATATGCAGGCAAAGAACTCACACACATAAAATATCCTCTACTGTTTATGGATTCTTCTAGTTCCACTATATAGTCTACAGTCACAGGACTATCAGCTGCAGAAGGCCAGGGAACAGCCTGACACCATGCTTTATCTGTAACTCCCATCTTTATTGAACTTAATTCAGCCATGGACATATAAGGTGTGAGTTCAACATGGTAGTAGTGGACACGATGGAATGCCCTGGAATACACTGGCAGCCAAAGGAGCCAACGCCTCCACATCAGTGGCTTTCCAAATACTTGACCCCAGCACATGGTAACAAATAATTTTTAGGTTGCAACACATGACCGTATCTCACTATGTATACCTCTCTGTAGGTACATATACTATGTGGACATCAGTATTTACATCATTTGTATTATAAATAAGAGCTTTGCAAAATAACGCTTGTTTACTACATGATTGTGCCCTGTTCTTTTCTATTGTAGTTGGGCTTAGTACCTCTCATGTTTTAATGTTGAACTTGATATGTAGCCAAGGATGACCTTGAACTCCTTATCTTCCAACCTCTACCTCCCAGTGCTGAGATTTCAGACATATGCCATCACGCTCAGCACCTTAGATACATTCTAATCTCATGGGGATCTTGGTGAAATATAGATAAGGTTCAGCAGAATGTGGACAGGGCAAAAGTTTCTGCATTTCTATCATGTTCCCAGGTAATACTGAAGGTCCACAGAGGGCACAATGAACATGTGTATGAATTATTTCTAATGTTGGAAATGGCTTTCGAAAACTATGGCACAGGGCCAGTGAGATGGTTCAGTGGGTAAAGGTGCTTGTTGCCAATCCAGATAACCTGAGTGTGATTCCTGGGAACCAGGGTGGAAGGAGAGAACAGATTCTGGCAAGTTGTCCTCTGATATCCACGCGTGTGTAATGGTGGGCGTGCATTTCATGACCCACTACAGGGGTGCATTCTAGAGTTAGGAAAACATTGTTCATTATTTCTCAAGTTTCATACTCTTGGGACAGAAATTCTCAGCTTGGAAGGTAGGAGGGATAGGGGAAGGAAGGAGCTCACAGCCTCTATATCACTGTTTCTTGGATTTGGGCTGAAATGACCACATGCTTCTGACTTTCTTCTCCTTGTCCCAAGCCCACACCTTGCGGGGGAAATGAACTGAGTGGGCTGTTACTAAGAGCAGGACCATTACATGAGAGCTCTGTGTCTACTCTTGTTTATGTCTACATTCGCCCAATGAGGTCATCCTCGTAAGAGAAAGTAATTGGCTGAACCTGGTGGAGTTCAGCAACAGTGAGCCTTTGTGGAAATGAATCTTCCAGTCCTGGAGCCCTGCCTAACAGTGTGGCCACAGCCTCAGGTGAGACCCCAGTGAGAACCACCCAGCTAAGCCCAGCTAAGCCTCACCCCAATTCCTGATCCACAGAAACTGTCATTTGGTATGCTATCTGTTAAACTTTAAAGTTATTTGTTATGCAGTAAAGATAATAAAATTCTTCACCAGAGGTTATATTGCCTCATTAAAATTTATCCCACAGGAAGAAAATGCTTACAAAGCCCTTTTGTATTATCTCTTCACCGTGCAGCTTGTATCACAGTTCATTCTCCTGTCCCAAACATTGCTTCCCTAAGGTCATGGGCAGTAGATCTGACAAACAAAACTATTTATTCCATTTGTGAATTATTTTCATGCTTGTTTTTGAGAGAGGATTTTGTGTAGCTTGAGCTGGCTTTGAACTTGCTATGTAGTCAAGAATGACTTTGAACTTCCAATCTTCAAGGTGACTATATGACTGTGAGGGCCAGTTGTATATAGAACTGTAATGTGATATATCTAAGCAGAGCTTTTGGAAGCTCTATAAGAATCTGCCTTCCTGGGCTGGAGAGATGGCTCCACATTAAGAGCACTGTCTGCTCTTCCTGAGGACCCAGGTTCAACTATCTGCATCCAGACAGCAATTACAACCCCATCTATACCTCCAGTCCCAGGTGATCTGACACCCTCTTCTGGCCTCTGTGGGCACCAGGCACTGATGTGGTACAGATGCACCTGTAGGCAAAACACCCACAGACATCAAATTAAAAAGACTTTGCCTCGTCTCTTTAGTGTCTGCTGAAGCATCTGCAAAATAACATATCCCTTTAAAAAACCGATCTCACAGTGATCAGGCAAGGCAAGAAACAGACGTGAACTTGACTCTCAACATAGAGGGAAGTGACACTGTCCAGAGGCACAGCTGGCTTACGGACCCATGAATAAGTAAGTATATGTTATTACAAACCACAGGTTATGGGATCGTTTGTCACTGCAGCAAGCGCTGACTGATACACTCACCATGCTGTATGATGCCATGCTCCATAAGCCGGTGGCACAGCTGCTCTCCCTCTTTCCTGGTTGTGGCCTCTCCTTCTTGAACCAACCAGTCTAGGAATTCAGAAGCCATGAAGGTTCTCTCATACTTCACCCCTTCCTCTTCCCTGGGCTGGAGGAGTGTGGTTTCCGGACTCATCAGTCTGGGAGGAAAAAAAAAAAAAAACAAGGAAAAGAAAAGCCAATGTAAATAGAAGGAAAATAGCTCATCTGAAATTGGACAACATAGGCTTCCAGGAAGTATATCGGAGGCTTCCGGGAAGTACCACAGAAGAGCTGTCAGACAGACAGATGTAGCTGTCATATGCGGCTATGAACGTCAATTCCAAGAGACGATCTGTGTCAGGAAATGAACAAGATGCCTTTTCTCCTGGTAGTTAAACAAAAACTGGGAACACAAACTGCACGTCTACCATTCACTGGCTGCCTTCCAGTTAGCCACCTTGAAAAGCAGTGGCAGCACTGGGGATCTAGCTCAGCGGTATAGTGTTTACTATGCCCTGGGCTTGGTTCCCAGCACCCAGCCACACTCACACCCCCAAGGGAATAAAGAAAGAAGGGAAGTGTACCAGGCTTTTTCTTTTGGGTCACCAACCAGCTCCCAAATCTTGACACGGAGACTTAATATAAGTTATGAATGCTCGGTCTTCCTTGTTGTTGTTTGTTTGTTTTTGTTTTTTCGAGACAGGGTTTCTCTGTGTAGTTTTGGTGCCTTTTCTAGAGCTCGCTTTGTAGCCCAGGCTGGCCGAACTTACAGAGATCCGCCTGCCTCTGCCTCCCCTCCCGAGTGCTGGAATTAAAGGCGTGCGCCGCCTCCGGGGCCGCCACCACCACTCAGCGAATGCTCAGTCTTATCTTAGCTCTTGTTTTAATCTGTTTCTCTTTATCTACATTTTGCCTTGGGGCTTTTTACCTATCTCTCATTCTGTATGTCCTACTTTCCTTCTTCCTCCATGTCTAGCTGGCGGCCTGGCGGTTGCCTGGCTTCTAGCCCCAGACATCTCCCTCTCTTCCTCCCTCATTCTCTCTTCTCCCCTGTTCCTAGATTTCTTCTCCTACTTATTCTCTCTACCTGCCAGCCCCGCCTATCCCTTTACTGCCTAGCTATTGGCCGTTTAGCTTTTTATTAAACCAATCAGGTGCCTTAGGCAGGCAAGGTGAAACAACAACACATCTTTACAAACAAATACAGCATCAACAAAAGCAACACACCTTTATGAAACAAAACAAATGCAGCATAAAGAAATATAGCACACATATAAAGAAAGAATGCAGAGTGGGTTAGTCAGGGCTTTTACAATGCATCGGCCTATCTTTCTAACTTGGCTCATAACATCTCTCCAATTCCACTTCCTAGACCACCATGTTAAAATAACTTCGGAGTGACTGCATGTGTCCCCACCCCCAATTTACGTGTCTCTAAAGTGATGGCACCTGGAGATGGGGACTTTGGGCAAAAATAGCTTTTGAGACTGAAGCCCTTATGATGAGATTAGAAGAGACGTGGCAGGGGCTGGAGAGATGGCTCAGAGGTTAAGAGCACTGCTTGTTCTTCCAAAGGTCCTGAGTTCAATTCCCAGCAACCACATGGTGGCTCACAACCATCTGTAATGAGATCTGGTGCCCTCTTCTGGCTTGCAGGGATATGTGCAGACAGAACACTGTAGACATAATAAATAAATAAATCTAAAAAAAAAAAAAAAAAAAAAAAGAGAGTAGAAGAGACGTGGCAGAGAGCCAGTGAGATGGCTCAGAAAGCAAAGGCACAGGCCATGTGTGGTGGTTTGAAAGAAAATGGCCCCCAAAAGGAGTGGCACTATTAGGAGGTGTGGCCTTGTTGGAAGTGTGTCATTGTGGGGGTGGGCCTTGAGGTCTCTTTTGTTTAAGCTTCCCTCAGTGTGACAGTCAGCTGACTTCCTGTTGCCTGCAAGATGTAGGACTCTCAGCTCCCAGCACCACATCTGCCTGCACGCTGCCATGCTCCCCGACCTAATGATAATGGACTGAACCTCTGAAACTATAAGCGAGCCACCCAATTAAATGTTTTCCTTATAAGAGTTGCTGTGGTCATGGTGTCTCTTCACAACAATAGAAACCCGAACTAAGACACCATGTAAGCCCAATGACCTTGACTCCCAGAATTCATATAAAGGTGGAAAGAGGGAACCAACTCCACGGGGTTGTCCTCTGACATCCACACATATTCGCTGTGACATCCATAGGCCCATACTCACATCCACACACCATCCACACACACCAACAAATAAATAATAAATAAATACTTTTAAAATTTTTGAAAAGAAGACACACAAGAAGATCATCTTGTTGTGGGATATTTTGATCACATTCTGACACTCCCAAGACTGCCAATAAAGTTTACCTTGAGTTAGAGGGCGGAGCTAGCCACTTGCTGACCAAAATTAGCCATAGAGGTTTCAGAGGACCAAGGACATATAGAGAGGCACAGGAACCAGTAGTGGGGGGTTAGAAAAGATTCTTGGCCCTTTTTGGATCAACGAAGGAGAGAGAGAGGAGGTCACTGGTCGCTTCTCCGATCGATCGTTCAGGTTCTTACCCCGATATCTGACTCCTGAGTTTTTACTGATAAAGAATAATTAGATAAACACTTCCTCTTGCTTCTTCCCTCTCTGCTGTCCCCAAGTGAGGAACCTGTGACTGGCCTCATGACAACAGGATGAAGCAAAGTGACATTAGAACTGTAACAGGAGGCTTCTGAACAAATGTCTGCCTTACCTGGGGGTGCCGTCCAGAAGTGACCATGGAAGAAGCAGGTGTAGGCTCCTAGGAGCAAGGCCCCAGGGAGAACCAGGGTACGAGGCAATAGCCAGGACCGACTCTCAGAAGCATGACGGAGGCCATCTTGGACCTGCCAGCCCAACAGAAACCCTCTGTCTGACCCACCAGCAACCACACGAAGGAGCCCAAGAGAAACCAGCAGAGCGACCCCCATGTGACCCACAGAACTGGAAGAAACAGGACATCACAGCTGTTTGAACTACTGGTAGTTTTTTGGTAACTGACCAATGAAACACACTGATATAAATGGAGAATGAAAAAAAATGCGTAACATACTGCACATCTCTGAACACGGAGAGAAAGATGAAATAGCATTGCCAACACCTAGAAACACAATTACATCAGAGAAACCCCTGCAGAGACAGAGCTAGGAGCCAGTGTTGGTGATGAGACTCCAGCAGGAACGGCAGAAGGACGCATGCACAGGACCAATAAGGACCACCACCATATTCCTCCACTTCTGTGGATGCTCATGGTATTGTGAATGCAAATAGAAGAAACACCAGTCTCCTAAGTTTTCCCATTTTATATGTTATTTCCTGTGAGAACTCTCGGGTCTATATATGGTCTGGACACTGTATTTCTTCTAGAACCACCCAGGAATCATCTGTTTACTTGAAAGTGAACATTTAGAGATCACAGGCCCCATCTAAGCTGTTTATAGGTGTTTCCTAATGTAACATGTTTACCAAAAAAAAAAAAATGCTGATGAATAAATTAAGCTCATTATTATGTATTCCTTGCTACACAGCATTAAAACGACGCCCTCACAAAGTCAGGTGTGGTGGCGCATGTCTTTTATCCCTAATACTCAGGAGGCTAAGATGAAAGGCTCTCTCATCCGTGACCAGCCTGGGCAACACAGTGAGACTCTTCCTTAAAATTTTCTCTTTAAATAAATAAATAAGTAAAAGCCTCTCCACAGGTTGATGAAGTGACTCGCTGGGTAAAGGCGCTTCCCCTCCTAGCCCGAAGCTCTGCGTTCTGTCCCACGGAAGGATTGAACCTGTTGCTGAAAGTTATCCTCTGAATATCATGTGTGCCCCGGCATGCACACACGCGCACACTAAACAGATGAATCGGTAAGTAATGTAATTAGAATGATTTTTTTAAAATTCTCTCTGTTTCTGGCGCAGGCTCTTAGCCTGCAGCTCCACTTCGGCTTCTTCCTGCATGGTCGCTTTCCTCTTAGCGTGCCAAGAGGACAAGTGCACGGGGTTACTCCACGCTGCTTCTTGTAACCGGAAACACGACCTGCTCCGTCCTTTAGAACTCCTGCTAAGTAGCTGGTGGCCTCTGGACAAGTGGCTGGCCAGCTCCTCCTGCCAAGGCTTCAGGAAAGCGGCCAGCTGGCAGGCTCATCCCTTGCCATTTAAAAACCCCCGGTGTCCTCAGCTCATCTCTACTCATTTCCCCTCACAATCCAGGAACGTCCCCATCCTGGTTCCTCTTTTTAAGACCAAAAGTCGTTCTCAGGATTGGATTTTAGTATTTAGATGAAGTCTCCGTGTTAGAGCATGAATTTGACTTACTACTTGGTCTGTTCTGGTATATATATAAAAAAAAAAATGGCTCCGCAGTTAAGAGCACTGGCTGCTCTTCCAGAGGACCCAGGCTCAAGTCCCAGCACTTACATGGTGGTTTATGGCCATCTATAACACCAGTCTCAGGGGATTTGACATCCTCTTCTGGCCTCCATAAGCACCAGGCGTTCACGTGATACATAGACATACATGTAGGCAAAATACTCAAACATTGAAAATGATAATAATTATTTTAAAAGAAGAAAAAAATTACTCTCAAACTTGGTGGCTTGAAACAATCACCATTTAACCGTCTCTTAAGTATTCTACGGGTTGGCCGGGATTTAATTTGGTAATCCCTCTGTGGCTCTAGGTAGGGGGCCACTCACATAATTGTGCGAAGGGGTGGCCAGAGCTGGATATTCAACCTTGCACTACATCTTGATACAGCCCCTGTCCTGGAAGGCAACCTGAGCTCCACACACAGAGATACAGGACTCCAGGAAGCGGAAGCAGCTGCTGCCTGGATGCTGACTCCACCTCTTCCTTCTCCCTTTACTCTACTTCTAGCTTTATTCTGCTGTAGCTCATATATCATATGATGACTCACTTAGCTGGTATAATTCAATGGTTTTCACTATGCAGCAATCCACACAATCCATGTGAGAGCATTTTCATTCCCCAATTTAAAAACAAAGAAACAAAACCACAACTATTAACAGACTATGTAGCCCAGGCTGGCCCAGCTCTCTATATCCCCCTGCCTCTGCCTCCCAAATGCTGTAAGTATAGGTATGCACCACCATGCCTGTTTGTCTGTTTTAATATTATATGGTTTTGTTCATCTCAGTTTTAGAAGCAATAGACTGACTATACATACATGCAGCATAGCCTATACTCTTTAGGTTTGTGTAAGTGTACCGTATGATGTTCACACAATGACAAACTCACCTAATGACAGATTTCTCTAATCATGTCATTAAGCGATGCATGAGTGTACAAGGGTTTTGTGTGTATATGTTTCATTTTTTTCTTCATCATATACCCAGAAATGGAATTGCTCAGCCATATGGCAACTGTTCATCCTTTTGAGAGACTGCCAGACTGCTTTCCAAATTTTCCACATTCTAGCCAGAAAATCACTATCATCTGTTCCCTTTCATTATAATCATCCTATGGGTGTGAAGTTGTATCACATTGAGGTTTTGATTTGTATGACCCTGATAACTAATGACTTTGATCATTTTTCAGGCATCTATTGTCCATTTTCCGTATCTCCTTTGGGGAAAAAAATGGCTTATAGGTCGTCTACCTATCGTGTCTCTTGTAGCCAAGGATGACCTTGAACTCCTAACTCTCCTGCCTCCACCACTCAAATGTTGAGGTTACAGACCTGTGGCACTCTACCTGGCTGGCCATGGCTCTATATTATTGAGTTTTATGAATTCTTTACATGGTCTGAAGGTGAGTGTCTTATATAGTGTTTAAATATTTTTCTCCTATTGTGATTTATCAGTTCCCATCTTTTATAGCCCTGATCATAGCACAGGTTTTTAATTCCATCTATCTCTCTTACTTTGATGATTTCGCCTTTGCCTTGCCCAAGCACAAGAGGTTTTTTCTGTTTTTTCCCCCATTTCTTGTTCTCTTTTCTTATATTTAGTTCAATGACACAGTTTGACTCAATTACATAAGGTGTGAGGTAAGGCGCCAATTTCATTCCTGCATGTGGCTATCCAGCTGTCTTTGCACCAGGGGAGTATTTTCTCCCTGTTGCTTATCTTGGCCTTGCTGTCAAATGCCAATCAACCATGACAGCCTTACTGCCTGGGCTCGAAGGTCAGAGAATATCAGGGGGAGGCGACATACATGCCGTCTCTTTAGAGAACCACAAACCCGCCGAGACGGAATGGTGGGAATGCTTGGGATGATCGTCAGGGAATAATCGCAGTTGGCGTATTTTAGTCCCCAAATGGTACTTGAAATAACTGTAGCTCATCACAGTTCTGTGTTATCTCTATCCCCATCTATATGGCACTCTATTGCCATTTGCATTATCTCTATTTACTTACCTACACGGTACTTTTTTAAAGTGTGAGATCTAAGATCAGAGAAGTACTTGGTGATTTGACTAATTCCCCACCTGTAAAGTGGGAAGAGTAATGGTGTCTAGAGTCGGAGAAATGGCTCCACTAATAAGGGTACTTACTAGGCAAGTCTGATGCCCTGAGTTTGATTCCTGGGACCCACATGGGAGAAGTGAAAACTGACTCCCACCAACTGTCCCCTCATCTCCACATGTACCCCATGGCACATGTGCACACACCACATAGTAAAATGTAAGGATCGAAATATATAAAATAAAGATAAAATATAATAATTAAAACATAATAATTGTGCCTCGTTGGGAACCTTTTGTATCGTTTAAATATGATAATGCAGACAGACAGTGCCTGGTCAGACACAGTGGCTGATGCCTGTAATCTCAATATTCAAAAGGAGACTGAGACAGGAGGATCACTGTAAGTCTGAGGCTAGTTTGAGCTACAAATAAGTTTCAGGCTGGTGAGGGCTACAGTATAATATCCTATTTTGAGAAATGACGCCACCCCACCCCCCAAAAAAATCACTGTGCCTACTACATCAGAAACCTGTACTACAAACCTGTAAAACAAATTTAATCCTGTGGATGACGGTGACTGTGTTAAAAGTTTTATGGGGCTACCATGGGGTGGGGGTGAATTCAAACCCCATTTTGCATCAAAATTAAGATTCTTTATATAGTTCCACTAACAAGGACGTTAATTCCATTTTAGTTAGTAATCCAAAGTATGGTTATTGCGCTAGAACATCTTCCCTTTCATGAAGCAAATTGATCTTTAGTAAAGCTGTTCATATGCTGGCCCATAATAACGGCATAAAGCCACAGTCCATCGACACAGTTACGCATGGCTGAGCCTCAACGACTGCCAACCCTCAGCAGATTCTGTCCATGCTTCTGAGCTCATTTCCACCTCTCCTGATGTGTACCCGAGTCAGATTTCCCAGATTCATGTGAACCCAGAGGAAAGGCCATACAATAGAAGGAACTACCCCATTCCGGTGCCAAAATAGGAATAGAAATGAGCTGATACCGATCTCCTTGCATGCTGAAAAAAATTCAAAAGGGTCAGGCAAACCTTGTGTCACGTGGGAATATATGAGAATTGTGTGCAGGGCCAAAAGTTGGGGCAAGCAAGACATGGTGGTGCACATTGCCAGCACTCGGGAGGGTAGAGGCAGGAGAATCAAGAATTCCAGCCCATTTCCTGCTACATAAAGAGTCAGATGCCAAGCCAGATATAGGGCCCATAATAATGGCAAAGAAAGCACATCTTTAATCCTGGTACTTAAGAGGTAGAGGCAGGGGGCTGGAGGGATGGCTCAGAGGTTAAGAGCACTGGCTGCTCTTCCAGAGGTCCTGAGTTCAATTCCCAGCAACCACATGGTGGCTCACAACCATCTGTAATGAGATCTGGTGCCCTCTTCTGGCCTGCAGGCGTACATGCAGGCAGAACACTGCATACCTAATAAATAAATAAATCTTTAAAAAAAAAAAAAAAGAGGTAGAGGCAGGTGGATCTTTGTGAGTTCAAGACCAGCCTGTGATATACAGCATGAGCTCCCAATGCTGGGGCAAGAGGACCATGGGTGAGGCCAGCTGGGGTTACACAGCAAGTCTAGCCTGGGCCATAAAGTAAGACATGGTCTCAAAAGGGGGAAGTACTTAAAAAATTAAAATGAAGTCATGTTAACATGAGGATCGATCATCCTACATACACCACAATTGTGATTGAAAACTAAATATCTATTTACTAAGATATTAATATTACCTCTGAGGGTAGGCTAGTAATGATTTCTTTTTATCCTGACACAGTTCTCCATAACTCAAATTCCTCCCCAAATCACTTGCCCTACACTTTTAACCAAAGAAAGTCTTATCAATCAAGAAGTCAAATTATAGTTAGGCTTATGGCTAACCAGATGCTTGGCTACTGAAAAAATGCTTCTATTACTATCCCGTATAATAATCTAATTTATTTAAATTATAGTTCATTTATTTTATTTTATATACAAACTAGTATATAATAAACTAGGCATAAATTATATACGTATATGTTTTTCACAGTTTTGAATGCACGATTCTGACTGACTTGCTTGATTAGTAAGATAGTATTGATTAGGGATAAATGCTTACATGAGAATTGGAAGTTTTAAGTACTCTGTTATTATCGATAACATGGATTTATGTACATATGTATGCATATATATGGATATATTGTTCATAATTAGGTTGTGAACTAGTAAACAGACGACTATTCATTAATATTTTTGAGTATTAGCCCTGCATACTGGGAAAAGTGAGAGAATGGGGGAAGACAACACTGGACAACGACAATAAATGTCCTCTGCCCCATCATCACCTCCATGTACGACATGAAACAAAGTATATTCACTCTCCCTTATATACCGCAATCCTCCTGTTCTTAACATCTTTTTTCCCTCCTTCCTCTTCTGGAGGAATCTAAACTATTCCTCAGAAGTAGGGCTCAAGCCAAGCATGGCAACTCACATTTGGAATCAAGACTAAAGCAGAATGACGTGCATGAGTTTGAGACTGGCTGAGGGTATCTGATGAGTTCCGGCTTGCGCAGCCTAGACTACGTCGTGAAAATCTCTCTCAAAACACCAAGAGAGTGGCTGGCCCCATGATCTGGGATGTTTACTGCACAAAGGAAACTGGCTTTGGGGAAAAGGAGGGCTGAGATCTAGGCCCAGTGGCTCATGCCCAGTGCTTCGTGGAGATGAGGGCCGCTCTAGCCAGAAGGAAAGGGCAGAGGAGTAGGGGGAGGTCTCACATGAAGGACAGAATGTGCAATCTTGTTTTCCACCATCAGTGAAGTCCTCAAGTCTCTACTGAAGTATCTAAACTAAGCTGCAACCTACATAACCCTTTAACTCTTTCTCCCTAAACAAAATTAGAACAACAAAAATAAAAAACTTTCAAAGACTGAGCTTAAAGTCCTTTTTTTTCTTCTATATTTATTGTGTATGTGCGTGGACCCCATAACACACACACACACACACACACACACACACACACACTCACACTCACACACAAATACACAAGTGTGCAGGATATCACTTTGTAACCCAAGCTGTCTTGGAATTACATGTATCCTGGGTATGGTGGTTTGAGTAGGTAAGGCCCACATAGACTTGTTTGAATGCTTGGCCCATAAGGAGTGGCACTATTTGAGGAAGTGTGGCCTTGTTGGAGTAGGTATGCACTTCTTGGAGGAAGTGTGCCACTTTGAGGGTCATATATGCTCAAGCTAGGCCTAGTAAGAGTCTTCACTTCTGCTGCCTGAGGATCAAGATGTAGAACTCTCAGCTACCTCTCCAGCACCATGTCTGCCTGCACGCCACCATGCTTCCTGCCATGATGATAATGAACTAAACCTCTGAAACTGTAAGCCAGCCCCAATTAAATGTTTTCCCTTATAAAAATTGCATGGTCATGGTGTCTCTTCATAGCAATAGAAACCTTGACTAAGACACTGGGCTAGCCTTGAAGTTTGGCCATACTCTTGTTTTAGATGCCCAAGTAGCTCAACTTTTGCTTTGTTTTTTGTTTTTCGAAACAGGATTTCTCTGTGTAGTCCTGGCTGTCCTCAAACTCAGAGATCTACCTACCCCTGCCTCCCTAAGTGCTGAAATTAAAAGCTTGCATTACCACACCCAGCTTGAGCTCAACTTTTTTTTTTTTTTTGGTTTTTCGAGACAGGGTTTCTCTGTGTAGCTTTGTGCCTCTCCTGGAACTCACTTGGTAGCCCAGGCTGGCCTCGAACTCACAGAGATCCGCCTGGCTCTGCCTCCCAAGTGCTGGGATTAAAGGCGTGCACCACCAACGCCCGGCGAGCTCAACTTTTAATATTCCTTTTTTTCTGCTTATTTTTTGCAGTAACAAAACAAAAAGTATTGAACCTAGGATCTCACGCTTGCTAGGAAAATGCTCCAACTCTGAGCTACGGTCTCAACTGCACTCCCTTTTTTTCAGAAGCAGAGTTGGGGCTCACTGAGGGGTTATTATAACATTTAAGCACGGTATTTATTAGAAGGATGCTCATGAGAGGGACCGTACAAATGCAAGGCATGGGTGCAGCTTCTCAAGAAAATGTAGTCCAGCCCCTCCTTTAAGACAGGGTCTCATGTAATTCAGGCTGACCTCAAGCTCTCCAGTGTAGCGGAGCTAGCATCAACTGAGGAAGCTAGCATCTCAGCTGAGGAAGTACAGGCCTGTGGTATCATATGCTTTTTCTTTTCTTTCTTTCTCTGCTTTTAACACAGAGTCTGGCTAAGTAGCCCAGGGTAGCCTTGAGCTCAGGATAGCCTCAAACTCCTTACAGTGAGTAAGTCTCCTGCTCCAACCTCTTGACAGCTATGATTATAGATAGGCATAAGCCATCACACCTGGTTCAATATTTTAACATAAATCTATCTATCTATCTATCTATCTATCTATCTATCTATCTATCTATCTATCTCTACAGAACTGGCATTTGAACCTAGGGTTTTGTACATGCTAGGCAAACTCTTGGCAGTCGCTGTCTACATATTTTTTTTTTTTTTTTTTTTTTTTTTTTTTGGGAGACAGGGTCTCTCATTGATCTGAAACTAAGTTAGCTGGCCAGTGAGCCGCCAACATCCTCCTACTTATAACTCCCTGCACTGAAATTACAAGCGTGCCATCATACCTGGGTTTTTTAATCATGGGGAGTTCTGGGGGGTTGAACTGACTGAGTTCTCTCTAGACTACTAGCCTAGCTTTTTATTTTATACAGGGTCTCACTGCATTAGTCAGGTTGGCCTTCAACTTGCTGGAATCAAAGGCCTGCATCTCCCAGACAGGTATAATACATGATTTGTACCCCTCCAACCAAACTAGAAACTCCTAAAGACAGAATACTATGGTGTCCTAAACGTTTTTATTTCTTAGAAAACTAAATTCAGAAGAGGTAGACGTTAGATGTTTAATAAATATCTCCTACCCAACCAAGGGAAAGCTAAGCAAATACCACCGGCAACAGTCATGAAATGTTACTTCTGTGAAGGAGAATAGCCCTTCCTCTTTGCTTGCTATTTTGAACTAGATGGAAGCAAACAGAACACTAATATTCTGAAACCTAAGCTGTAATTTTCACATTCCTCAGGGTTTTTAGTGTTCTCTGAAGAGTCATTTTCAGAACTTGTATGCATCTGGAAAAGAAGCCAAATTGGATTTAAAACCACAACCATTCTAAAAAGGCTTCATTCAACTATGGTCGTCTAGCCAAACACCGCACAAGAGCGATGGAGACCAGGTGTGGCTGCCCTCAGCTCAAAACAACACAAGCCTCGCAGACTGTCCCAATAACTGGTTCATTAGAAAAACAAAATTATTATTTATTGCGCATACTTTCATAAGTATCAGACAATAGAAGTATTAGTTGTGTTATAGAAATGATATGCCTTCTCACTGAGAAATCGCTTCACACTTAGAGATTAATGAAGGAAAGACTCGTGTGTGTGTGTGTGTGTGTGTGTGTGTGTGTGTGTGTGTGTGTGTGTCCAAAAGCGCATTGGTATTTTGCCTACATCTATGACCGTGTGAGGGTGCTGAATACTGGAGTTATAGATAGTTGTGAGCTGCCATGTGGTTGCTGGGACTTGAACCCAGGTTCTCTGGAAGAGCAGCCAGTGCTCTTAACCACTGAGCTATCTCTCTAACCCCAAGGAAAGACTTTAATAGTACTTGTCCCAGTAAGGCTGACAACCAAGGTACAGCCTCCTCATGTAGAACATTTTACCACCTTATCTAGACCTTAGGCTTAGGCTTTCCACATAAGCTCTCATCCTGAAATTTCTTATAGGTCCCAGCCACAGGTTACACTTTGAACAATTTAAAAAGAGATACCAGCCGGGCGGTGGTGGCACACGCCTTTAATCCCAGCACTCGGGAGGCAGAGGCAGGCGGATCTCTGTGAGTTCAAGGCCAACCTGGTCTCCAAAGCGAGTTCCAGGAAAGGCACAAAGCTACACAGAGAAACCTTGTCTCGAAAAACCAAAAAAAAAAAAAAAAAAAAAGAGAGAGAGATACCAGATTGCAAGTCTGGTCACTTGGGCAGACAAGAGATTCATACAGTAGAGATATTACCAGAATTATTTCTTAAGTACACCAGCATTGTTTTCCAATAGTGCTTTCCCCGGGTCATCTTCCTTACCTGGCAGAATTAGGATTTTTCTAATAAGAGCACAGGAGGCTTAATGCCAAGACTGGGACTTGATGGCTAAAACCCTCAGCTGCACCCTTGAACGGCCCCTCAGAGGCATGTTCTTTGATATGGGGATGGACCTAATGGCCAGTTGTAAGTCAGGGTTGTCTCCCTTTCTTATAGGAATAAAGCCTAACTGGAGGTCAATCTTGGTGAATAAATATCAGCAGAAACTTTCTCAGCAACCCTAAACTCCAATTATGGTACAGAATTTTCTTTCTCCCAGTTTCTAACATATCTGGTTAGTACACTTCTTACCTTCCAGTCACAATAGAGACCTCGCTCTTCTGTTAAATTCTACTTTATAGAACTTAATATTTCCTCAGCAAATTTATCAGTAAATCCTTTATAGGATCAGTTTGACGACTTCAAGCTTCTCCCACATCAGTTGGGCATGAAATCCCAGCACTCGAGAGGCTGGGGATGCAGCTCCGTTGTTAGAGTGACTGCTTACTACGCACTAAGGAAGCCCTGAGTTCAGAGCTTTGCACCACACCAGCCAGATGTGGTGGTGCATACCTTAGACTCTTAGCACTCAGGAAGCTGAGGCAGGAAGACTCAAGGCCAGCCTTGGCTAACGTAGTGAGTACTAGGCATCTTGGACCACACAGCAAGGCTTATCTCAACAGACAACTAAAAAGAGTGACAAAAGCTGGCACCGTGATTAAAAGAAAGAAAGAGAAAACTGTCTGATGACAAGCAGGAGCCACCCTTTCAGGGGAACCATCAATGTGGCTACAGGATGTATGGCTCTGTGTGTTCGTGGAAGCACTATAAAGCAGAGGAGAAATGGCCCCTGCTCTTTTTACAGTAGGTTGACCTGGGGATGACGCTCATGATGACACCCTTGTCTATCATGTATGAGGTCATCAGTTTAATCTATGGAACCACAAAACAAAACCAAGTTGCATAATGTACAATTCTATATTTTAAGCACTCCCTTAAGACAGATTTTTGTTTGTTAGTTAGTTTTGAGGTAGGGTTTCATTCTGTGGCTCAGGCTACACTAGAACTCACAATGTCACCAAGGCTAGCTTTAAACTCAAGGAAGCCCATCTGTTCCAGACTGACTCCTGAATGAAGTTCTTAGGACATATAGGTTTGAAAATCAAGAGTTCAAGGCCAGTGTTAGCTACTTAAGAAATTTGAGGCCAGCCAGGGCTACTTGAGACCATGTCTCAGATTTTGAAAAAAGAACAAAATGAGTTTCCCCAGGAGCTAGAGAGACAGTCCAAGAGGATCAAGGAACAAGAACGAATGGGGCAGGCCAGGGAGGGATTGGATGTGGGAGAACAGGAGATAAGCATAGGCGATATGCGCAATTAGAGAGGCTAAGCATCTAGAGGTGAGGGAGAGTCAGAGAAAAATCCTGAACCCGCCGGGCGGTGGTGGCGCACGCCTTTAATCCCAGCACTCGGGAGGCAGAGCCAGGCGGATCTCTGTGAGTTCCAGGCCAGCCTGGACTACCAAGTGAGTCCCAGGAAAGGCGCAAAGCTACACAGAGAAACCCTGTCTCGAAAAAAAACGAAACAAAAAAGAAAAATCCTGAACCCAGTCATGAGGGATGGCAGCACAGAGATGCTTTTGTGCACTGGCGATCAGTCATGTGGTCATTTCCCACTATAGTGGTCTCGCTCTCATTCAGCAAACACACAGGCCCTTCCCCACACTCTGGCAGGTGCTGCTCACTGGGAGCATGGAGGTTCCTAGTTGGGACCACCAGAGGGGAGGAAAGTAAACAAGTTTCTGAATAGCTAGAACCTACTCTCACATAGGACTGAGCTGGTCCGCTGGCTGGAAGCCATCAAGAAGTTATCTGCACCAAAGGCCAATTGCTATGGGCGGGGGTTGGAGGTGGGGAGGGGGGTGTGGGAGGTGGGTGGGACACGGGCAAGCTGGGGCAGGCACTGACCAGGAGATTGGAAACTCTGCCACTGTCGAGGAATGAGCTGCAAAAGCGGAATGTGACTCCTTGTGGTTACTTCTGTTAAATCTGTCCCGGTGCAGGAAGGAAATTGGATGAATAAAGGCGACACCCCCTTGGGGTCACACCGAGGGGACATGATCTGGTTAGTTACATTTCTTTCTGGACTATTCTTAGCACACATAGCTCTAGAGCGGTAGTGGCTCAAGGAAGTAGTCCTGGATTTAAAGCTGATGGCCATCTGTGTCTGGCGGGGCTCTAGGATCTCAGCTCTGTTCTGTGTTTGTAGTCTGTCATACAGCTCAGGTTGGCCTTGAGGATGGCCTTGAACTTCTGTTTCACCTGCATCTGCCTCCTGAGTGCTGGAATTGCAGGTGTATGACACTTTGCTAAATGCATGTGTGGCAAGGACTTGGCGCACATGAGGCAAATTCTCTACTAACTGAGCTACATCTCTCTAGTCTTTCCTTTTTTTTTTTTTTTTTTTTTTTTTTTGGCTTTTGGCTTTTGGAGACAGTCTCAGGTAGTCCAGGCTAGTCTGGAACTCACTATGCAAGATGGCCCTAAACTCCTGATCCCCCTGCCTCCAACTCTCCAGCGCGGAAATTATAGGCATGCTCCACTCCCTCTGACTTTGAGTTTCAATGGTAATGAAGACAGCTCAACAGAGTTCTTGTGAATTAGAATTCATCTGTTTAAAGCACTTACCATAATGTGTGGTACACACAGCACCCCTGCCTCCCGCCCAACAGTTGACTTGCAGAGGTTGGACAATAGTCCAAACTGTGCAGGATAACTAAAAAGCCAAGAATCTGCTGTGGGTGGGCTGGAGGGAGGTGACGGTTGAAACAGAGAAACCAAAGTACTTAGATTACCTAACAAAAGAATATAATCTAGAAGGGTTAGGTTGGGGGGGGAGAGCACACCTTTAATCCCAGCACTCAGGAGGCAGAGGTAAGCAGACCTCTTTGAGTTCGAGGCCGGCCTGGTCTACAGAAACAAAACAAAATAATAGAGCCTAGATCCTTCCATTTTTGTCCATGAAGCCATGCATTTCCAGGGAACGGGCTCCAGCAGCCCAGGCTCCTTCCTGTCAGTCCTCACAGAGCAGGTGGAGCAGGCTGTTGACTCCATGCGCCCTTCTCTTTGCCTTCCTTCTCTGTTCTGATCGTTTTTTTTTTTTTTTTTTTTTTTTCCTTCACCCATCTCAGGAAGCTGTCTCCGAGTGCTCAATAGGCTCAGTCTGCACATTTCTCCTCTTGGCAAGGATCTTACCCTTAATTCGGTTGTTTGCAATGATCCCCATGGCATGCTGAGCGGCATTGCCCGCTCTCCCTGTTCTGCCATAGTAACACTTAAGGGGCATTGCTTTTTTGAGCAGTGTGCATTCCCTTGGGGTCTACAGTATCACCCTTCTCGGAGAGTCGCAAGCATATGGCCAGAGGACCAACTCCGTGTTTCCTAAAAAGCCTGGAGAACAGACACTGGGTGCCACTCTTCCTTCCCTTTGTGTTTGTCATTTGGGTTGAGTTACCAGAAAATGGCTGCCATGGCCTAAAGGCTAAATTACTTTTTTTTAAAAAAAGTTTCATACTCTAGAAAATGACGAAGCTAATTTGCTTAGGATGTTAAGCCAGAGTGGACTATAGAGATGTTTTAAAAATATTTCAACAGTGGCTCCACAGGGTAACCACGTGCTCTGTTCCCCACTAAACTATATATGCACTTTATGGATATTACAGTCCAGTTCATCGTCAAAGTTTAGCTGCAAATTAGCTTCAGTAAATGTTAAAATAATAGTTGGATTTTGCTTTCTTTATAGTAGAAAATAATTTTTCTTTTTTTTTTTTGGGGGGGGGGGCATGCTCTAAAATGACTAAGTGCTGCCAATGTGCTTCTTTTTCCAATTGGCAGAATAATGCCTTTGTTGTCGCTCCCAAGCCCCGCATGAGGGGACTGTAATTAAGCATGGATGTTTTCATTTAGCACACAAAGCCCAAAAAACAATGCAACAACACAGTCTTCCCATCATCCCGATGTTTCGCACAAAGCCACCAGCCAAGGGAATCAGTACCACTTAAAGTGTTGATGATGGAAGAGTCCCCGTCTGCTGTGAGAGATCCAGCTGTGTGGTCCACTGGTACCACTCCTCAAACATCCTCTTCTGCCTCGTTTCAATATGCCCCTAACCCCTCCTGCTCCATGACAGTTCTTTCCCTCAGACACTGAATGCTGATTACACTGCCCTACCTTCTTTATCCAACAATAGTGGGTTTTCACTAGAAAGAATTTTGTAAATATTTTCCAGATGGACTCCAGGACACTCAGTGAGAGCTAGGTTTAAAAAAAGGGAGGGGGTGTTCAAAGCACCCTGGAAATGCTCTTCATCTTCCATAGGTTAACTGCAAGCAAATCTAATTTTTAAAAATTATCATTGACATTACTTATTATTATTATTATTATTGTTGTTGTTGTTATTTTAGTATGAAGCAAAGTTGGACTTTATTAATAAACAAGAGTATATACTCCAGGGGTGAGTACAGGTTTCTTTATGCTCACATATTTTTTTTTCTAATTCCAATTATGAAAAAGGAATGAACCTATGCCATAAGCAACTTTTGGCCAGAATAACTTTTTGTTGTTAGTTTTATTTAATATTAGAGGTATGGGAGGTACACATGTAAAAGCATTCACAAGGAAGTCAAAAGACAACTTTGGGGAATTGGTTCTCTCCTTCCACCTTTATGTGAGCTCCAGGAATTGAACTCAGGTCCTTGGGCCTGCATAGCAAGTACTTTCACTTGCTGAGTCATATAGCTGGCCCCCAGGATCAGTCTTGAACAACAGAAAGACTTCAAGTATTTTAGTTTGCTCATTTCTATCTTTATTTATTATTATTATTTATTCAGTTTTTTGTTTGTTTGTTTGTTTGTTTGAGACAGGGTTTCTTTGTGTGGCCTTGGCTGTCCTGGAACTCATTCTGTAGACCAGGTTGGCCTCAAACTCAGAGATCTGCCTGCCCCTGCCTCCTGAGTGCTGGGACTAAAGGCGTGTGCCACCACCGCCCGGCTAGTCTGCTCAATTCTAATTCGCTTTCCTCACCTGTGAGTTGATGGTGACCATGCCTCCTTCCTAGAGAAGTTAGAAGACTCAAGTGAAGCATGTGAGAAATCATTAGGATTGCACCAAGAATATAACAAGGCTGTTGGGGGGAGGGTTGGCTGTGGTTAGTCGTCACAGCTTTTGAATATTCATAAGCAGAAACTACAACTAATAAGTATGAACAGAATGGCCCAAGAAGAGCAAAACTCTTGTTTCATTCCAATATGAACACTATGAACAGCTTAGGGAAGAGAGAAAGGGAACTGCCTGTTGCTTCCTTTCCTAAATAACAATGACCACACATTCATTTATCTAGTTCCCTTTTCAAGGAACATTTAGGGGAGGGTATTTGCATTGGATAGTGAAATTCCAAGATCAAGTCATGCTGGAGAGACAGAAACCCGAGACCCATTACAGCTACCTTGGAGAGCCCGCTGTACCATGGAACCAAAGGTGATACAGGAGAGATGAACTAGTCAGTGGACCACATGTCAGTTTCAACCATCTTAATATTCAAGATACACAATCAGTGAAAATACAAACAACAAAAATGACAAACAGACCACCAACGCGTGGCTTCCCCATTTATAGGAAATAGACAGTTCAGCCCTCCTGAACTGGAAGGAGTTAAGATCTCCATTCTGATCCAAGGACTGACCAAGCAGGGTCCAGTCAGGAAGTAACAGGATCATATAAATGTGCTAACAAAAGTTAGTTCATAACCCAGCATGGTGGCAACTGGAAGATGAGTCAGGGGTTCAGGCCATGTGCAAGGAGACTACATTGAGTTTGGAGCTACCAGGGTGTGGTGGTTTGAATGAAAATGGCCCCCATAGACTCATTGGGAGTGGCATTATCATTGGAGTATTGGCCTTACCAGAGGAAGTGTGTCACCGGGGGTGGGCTTTGAGGTTTCAGAAGCTCAAGCCAGACCCAGGGTTGCTCTCTCTTCCTGCTGCCTGCTGATCCAGATGTAGAACTCTCAGCTACTTCTCCAGTACCATGTCTGCCTGTACGCCACCATATTTCCCACCATGATGATAATGGACTAAACCTGTGAAACTGTAAGGCAGCCCCAGTTAAATGTTTTCCTTATTAAGAGTTGCTGTGGTCATGGCGTCTCTTCACAGCAATGGAAACCCTAACTAAGACACAGGGCCACATGACTCTCTCAAAATGAATAAATGGCAAACATAGCAATATAACAGAAAGACAGTGTGTAATCAAGGAGCTACTACAACCAAGAGGAGGGCTAAGGAAAACTAGGAGGGGTGATGAGTCTCAGGTCTAGCCAACTGGGTCGGTCATGATCATTAATATCACTAGCCCTGTGGTTATGGGAGAGGGTTTATATAGGGCCCAGAAGACAGATGTCAGGAGAGGGCTCTTTGCCCACCACTGTGGCCATTCAACAGTGGGCTGGGAGCAGTAGAATTCATCACAGTGCCTCCCATTGATGGAGCCAGACGAAAAGGCAGGAGCCCACGAAGTCTGTTGAGGTCGTTCATACAGGTCAGCCTTTGGGACCTTGGAAATAGGGAGAGAAATGATCTGAAAGATGGACAGAAATATTCCACACAGGCCAAGAATCTTAGCTTGGGTAATTACTAGGCCACATTTAATATACATGGAAAAATACCCTATGTGTTAAAATACAAACGTCCTACTGTAGATGAGACTCCATTAGGCTGGGCCTCATGATGCAGCTGTAGGGTAGACACTTTCTTCCCGTAGCACAAGAAAAAACAGACTTAGAAAGGAGATCTGCCAGCGAGTGACAGGAAAGGAACTCTGGCCCACCCTCCTTTGATTTCAGAAATCCTGAATTTATCCCCCACTCTATCAAATCGAAAGTAACCACAGAGAAGTAACTCCAGCGCATGGAGGAGCATTTAGCAGAAGTTAGCAACCCCATCAGTCTCCACTTACTGGACTTGGTCTCCTGTTCAAATGGCCACTTGTTTGCCTTTAAATGAAGTCATTTCTAAACAACCAACCAGAGCTAGAAAGCTGGGGATGACAACCTTGGCCTGATGACTTCTGACAAGCACAGATGGCTGTTGCCTGATCTGCATATTAACGAAGCTCTAATTTCACTGAAGACACACCAGGCAGAAGTGGCATCCCTCCTAAAGGAGGGAAATGGAGTTTCTAACAGCCACTTGGCGTAAACCAAGTGACACTTTTCCCAGGCTCATTTAAAAGTCTATTAAAGGGCCTGGGGAGATGGTTCAGTGGGTGAGTGAGTGTTTGCTATGCAAATGTGAGGACTTGACCTTGGGTCCCCAGAACCACATAAAGCCAGACAGACACAGCAGCACGTGCACGAAATACCATAGCTTCTAAGGCAAGGTGGGAGGCAGACACAAGAGAGCCCTTGGAAGCCCAGGGATCAGCTGGCATGACGTATGCAATTGCAAACAAGGGACTCCACCTCACACAAGGTGGAGAGCCAGGACCAACATCTGAGACTGTTCTCTTACCTCTACATGAGCAACAGGGCACATATGCACTGGTGTGCTCACACACATGCGTGAGTATGCATAGACACACACACACACACACACACACACACACACACACTTTTTTTGAGTAGTCTATTAAAGGATAAGGATGTGGCTCAGTTGGTAGAGAGCTTACCTAGCATGCACAAAGCTCTTGGTTTGGTGCATAGCACCATAGGAAACCAGGTATAGTGGAGCACACCTGTAATCCTAGTATTCAGGAAGCAGGGGCAGGGGAACTAGAGCTTGAAAAGTCATTCTCAACTACATAGACAGTTCAAAGCTAGCCTAGATTACACGGATCCTGTCTCAAAAACTGAAAATAAAAAGCCAAGGTGGGAACTCTTCACTCTGCACTGCTACGGACAAGATGAAGACAGACTGAGAACGTGCCCCCAGTTTTGGCCAAAACAGTAATTAAATTCATTTTTCTATTTTAAATACGAATTGCTTTCTTAATGTGGCAAGGCAGTTGAACCCAGATGCAGGCTTTATGGCAAAGGACTCATACCCCAAGACCACTTAAATTTTTGTTCTCATTTTATTTTTGTTTTGTTTTGTTGGTTGGTTGGTTGGTTGGTTTATTGAGACAGGGTTTCTCTGTGTAGCTCTGGCTGTCCTGGCACTTGCTCTGTAGACCAGGCTGGCCTCGAACTCAGAGATTCGCTTGCCTCTGCCTCCCAAGTGCTGGGATAAAAGGCATGTGCCACCACCGCCTACTTAGTCCACGTTTTTTAAATACCCTATGAAAAGCGAGGATAGCCATTTAAAAACACTTCCGTTTTAAAAGTTTTCTGTTGGAATGGTGGTGAATGCCTGTATTGCCAGCATTGGTAAAAGGAGAGGAGCAGGTCAGCCTTGGTTATGTAATGGTTTCCAGGACAGTCTAGGCTACGTAAGACCCTATCTCATTTATTTATTTATTTGTTTGTTTGTCTGTCTCTATCTATCTATCTATCTATCTATCTATCTATCTATCTATCTATCTATCTATCTATCTATGTGAGTTTGAGACCAGCTGGGCTACATAGCAAGTACCAAGCCAGTCTGGGCTAAAACCAATCTCCAAACAAACAAACGTTTGAGAGGTAATTATTGCTCCCTAACGATCAGCCACAATATTCAATTAATTTGTGCACTGTGGCCATCAGGAGACAACTCTCCACAGACCTCTCACATTTCCTCAAGGCCTGCAAACTGAAGCAGCTTTTGTTCAGACTGGCTTCTCAAGGGGGTTCACAGAGCAAATGGGCCTGGAAGACACTGTCCCTTTTCTTAACAGAAAGGCAGATCTGTTTTCTGCTAGCCTGCAAACAGAGTGTCTCAGTCTGGGACGGACAGCAGGGTGGCCTGAAGACCATCAAGGCCTCCAGGCTTAGGGTTCTTCTGTACACAACCCACTGTGTGCATATGCAATGGTCACCAGCCATTGTGCTGTCTGCGGGAACCAAACCGGCCACATGATGGGACTTTGCCCATTGTCACTGTTAAGAGTCATAAACTAGCAGCTGTCATGTCCTTGCTGGCATTCTGCCCTGCCCCTTGGGTAGGCATCCTGACGTAAAGCCCCCTTTAAGAGGAAACCCCACCCCCTTCTCCTTCTCCTTCTTCTTCTTCCCCTTTCCCTCTCTCCTCTCTACGAGGCTGCGCGTACCTCAGCTCTCCTTTCTCTCCTCCCCCTACTCCGCCCCATCTCTCTGTTCCCACTCTATTATAATAAACTTTCCATGTGGATGCGCATCTGCCGTGTGAGTAATTTTCCACCGGGCCATGCTGCCATCCACTGCACCCCCGCATGGTGTATCTCGCTCGCTGCAGGGTGCCTTGGTCCAAAGCTGCGAAGGCCTCTCTGCACTGTATCTTAACAGTCCTGACCTAGGGTTTCTTTTTTTTTTTTTTCTTTTTTTTCTTTTTTTTTGGTTTTTTGAGACAGGGTTTCTCTATGTAGCTTTGGTGCCTGTCCTGGATCTTACTCAAGACCAGGCTGGCCTCAAACTCACAGAGATCTGCCTGGCTCTGCCTCCCGAGTGCTGGGATTAAAGGTGTGCGCCACCACTGCCCAGCTTTGACCTAGGGTTTCTTATCTTCTACAAGTTCCCATGAATGGTTACAGGTAAACTTGCTGGCAGGGAAGTATGGCAAAATTGCAGTCAGAAGTTAACAGTTCTTTTTTTGTTTTTATGGGCATTCGTGTTTTGCTTGCAGGTACGTCTGTGTGGGGGTGTCAGGTCCCCTGGAACTGGAGCTACAGACAGTTGAGAGCCACCACGTGGGTGCTGGGAATTGAACCCAGGCCATCTGTGTTGTGGGCCACAGAAGTATGAAGTAGAAATTCCGCTGACTGTGGCAAAAGCTAATACTTGGAAGAAGCCAAGGGTCTTCCAGAGGATAAAGCCAAGGCTCAAGGAGTCTTGGTGATTGGCTTTTGAATATCAAGCTGTTTTCCTGCAATAAATTTTTTTTGTGTGCTATTGTAGCTTTTCCATTCCTAGTACAGTGTGGATTGATTGCTCTTTGGGCATAGTTCTTCCCTATACAATTAAGGTATTTGGATGACTGTCACACAGGCAAGGCTTCCTTCTTCCAGGTTTATTGTTTCTCTTTTTTTTTTTAGCATTAGAATCAGATATCTCCTTTCGCTAGCATCCAAGGCCAGGGCCAGCTCCAGATACAAGCATTTTATCTGAGATACCTCTCAAACATCCAAGGATAAACAGCAGACAGAATAAGCATTCCAGACCACCTGCCAGTCTCCCGAATTAAGGCAAATATCCATAGGGAGACACTGACTAGGCCAGGAGGACACAGTTACGTACACAGCTTTGTTTCTTGTGCAAATTAAGCTCAGACCCTCCTTCCTTACACAGCCTTAGTGGTATCTGTAGACTTCCCTTTTGACATTGAACTTAGAACAAAGGGCTTTTTGCATACCAGGTGCATCAAGCTGTGCCACAGCTGCCTAGATACCCCAGCCCTGCCAGAAAGTGGCAGATAGAGCCCTAAAGAAATATAGGCCGTTTTAATTTACTCATGATTTATTCTAACATTATAGACTCCTAACATTTTACCTAACCACTTCTAGGAACATAGTTTGAGCACATAATTTCCCTTTTTCTGATCTATTAACCGAGTTTAACTCTTAGTTGACCCCACCGCCTTTAGCCACTCCCCTTTTGGGTGGGAAAAGAAAGCATGATGGTCACTGCCTGAGGTAAACTCTTTTTTTTTTTTTTTTTTTGGTTTTTCGAGACAGGGTTTCTCTGTGTAGCTTTGCGCCTTTTCCTGGAACTCACTTGGTAGCCCAGGCTGGCCTCGAACTCACAGAAATCCGCCTGCCTCTGCCTCCCGAGTGCTGGGATTAAAGGCGTGCGCCACCACTGCCCGGCCTGAGGTAAACTCTTATCTGCCTTGATGACTGAAAGATTTACAACACGCCCCCACGGTCAGGCGTGTTCGCATATGCCTGGCGGACACTTCCGCCTAGCCAGGCCCAGGTCAGGATAGCCATTTCCGGGTCAGGGCATCTCGCGGGACCGAGATGCGTGACGTTTCACTGGCCACGTAAGCGCGCAACGTGGCCATGTGATCTACGCGCTTGCGTGTAGTAGTGACGCTGATCTGTCCACGCCCAGCCTTTAAAATCAGGCGCCATGCTCCTGGCTTCCCCTTCTCCACACACGTGTTTCCCGCAGGCCTGTTCACTCTCTGTCCCTTTACCTTTAATAAAACTCTTTGTTAGCGGATTCTGTCGTGTTTCGTGGCATTTCCTTGCGGGGTAAGAACACAACGCAGCTAAAAAACTAACATTTGGTGCCGAGACCGAGCGGGCGCTTCCAGGCGCCCTGCGCCTGGAAGCCCGTAAACCGGAGACTGCAACACTCTAGTCCGTACGCGACAGACCGCTCTCCATTTCGCCTGACCGCAAAAATTACATGCAACACCGCTTTCTCCGATTGGTGAGTCCCCCCATTTTTGGCCAGCGTAAACGGTTTCCTGAATTTGTGAGAACGACCGTTGATCGTCCGGCGCCTCACAATTATTCTTGAGACCGGGGGAACCCCCGGCCACGGTCTTCATTGGCTACGGTCGGCCCCTATCGCAGGCCTGAGATTTCTAGCCCTCTCCCACGTCTGCAGCCTGAGATATATCTCGCGTTGGGACCACCGCCGTTGGGTGCGTCCTGGGGGCCACGTGGGGCCGACGCGTTCATCCGACTTGACGAAGCGGCAGACGCTGTCTGGATTCCCGGGGAATCCTTTCCTCACGTGGCAGGGGTCCCCGCTTCTGTGGCTGACGAGCCAAGGAGCGGCTTGTGCCCGGTATCCGTCCTTGGCCTTGGGGACGCCTGGGGCCTTGGCTCCGGATCACGTTTGTTTTTTTTTTCTTTTTTATTTTTTTTCTGCCTCTCTGCTGCAGACATGGGAAACAAGGCTTCCAACCCTGTTACTCCTTCCTCTCCGTTAGGCTGTCTGGTTGAAGCTTTAAAACCTCTCAGTTTAATGCCTCACATAAAGATTCCTAAGCTAATTCGTCTATGTTCTAAAAAATGGCCAAAGTATGCTTTAGAAAACAACAAAAAATGGCCGCCGAGCGGCTCTTTAGATCCCGATATTTTACGGGAGTTATCTAATTACTGTCAGCTCTCAGGCAGATGGAAAGAGTTTCCGTACATAATTGCGTTTTTCTTTCTCAGTGCTAAACCGTCTCTTCTGGATTCCTTCTCTCCTGCTCATATGCTCTTAGCTATGCCTGAACCGGAGGATTCTCTAACTCCGGAATCTCTGACTCTAGATCCTGCTAACGAACCTCCACCTATTCGGCCTCCAGCTCCGGCTCCTAGAACTAACGTTCCTACCGCTCCTCTTCCGGATTCTTCTTCTAAACCTGTTCCTTCCTCGGCAGCAGCCAGTTCCAAAGGCCCTGCCCTAGCTCCAAACTTCACTCCTCCTACTACCCGCTCTCGGGCTGCTAAATTGCCGGATTCCAGCCATCCAAAACCTTCCACTGTTCTCCCTTTGCGAGAGGTGGCTGGTGTGGATGGACTGATTAAAGTTCATGTTCCATTCTCTCTAGCAGAACTCTCTCAGATAGAAAGTAAGCTGGGTTCTTATACTTCTAATTCTGCTGCATTTATTAAACAGTTTCAATATATAACTCAATCTTATAGTCTCACCTTTCATGATATATTCATGATACTTTCTAATAACTTACTTCCTGAGGAGCGCAGGCGGGTTTGGGAGCAGGCTAGGATTCACGCAGACGAAATCCATCAAACTAACCTTTCACACCCTCCAGGAGCTGAGGCGGTTCCTGACCGGGAGCCACACTGGGATTATAACACCCAGGGTGGCTGTCTAGCCAGAGATAGGTTTATTACCTGTCTCCTGACAGGTCTCCGTAAGGCTGCCCTAAAACCAGTAAACTATGAAAAACTAAAAATGGTTATTCAAGATAAGGACGAAAATCCATCTCATTTCCTAGAGCGGCTCACCAAGGCTCTACTTCAGTTCACTAGCTTAGACCCAGAGAGCCCTGAGGGCAGGCAGCTGCTAATGACCCACTTTGTCTCACAGAGCTTCCCTGACATTAGGGATAAACTTAAACGTTTGGAGAATGGCCCTCTAACTCCACAGGCAGATATGCTGGCGATAGCATTTAAGGTGTACCATGGTAGAGATGAAAAAGCCCATAGAAGGAGCTGCCAGATGCTGGCAAGCACTGCCCGACCGGCTCCCCGAAAGCCGTCTGGTCCCTGTTTCAAGTGTGGGAGAGAAGGCCATTGGGCCCGGGCTTGTACCGCCGGCCCACGAAGGGCACCGACAAAGCCTTGTCAAAACTGTTACCAAAAGGGTCACTGGTCAGCTGACTGTCCTAATGTCCCAAGCGACATAGGAACGCCAGATGAAGACCAACCCCCAGCTGACTTTGTAGGCTTGGCTTACAGCGAGGACTGACGCTGCCCGGTTTCCGCCCCGGCCACTCCCATCTCACACAGGGAACCTAGGGTAATTATAAAAGTCAATGGGCGCCCCATCTCATTCCTTTTGGACACCGGAGCTACCTACTCTGTCCTGAGAGAGTTTTGGGGGCCCACTTCTCCTGCTCGTCTCCCTATTGTCGGGGTTGGGGGACAGCCTTATCTACCTCACCAGACACCACCACTTAATTGCATTTTCAGGGGCATCCCTCTCACACACACATTCTTAGTGGTGCCAAGCTGCCCTGTACCTTTAATGGGGAGGGATCTTCTAGCTAAGGTAGGAGCGTCCATTTCTTTCGCTCCACATATTCGCCTCATCCCAGACGCGCCAGCAGCTCCTTTACTCAAAGCTAGGAGAATGCCTCCCATCGCAGCTGACCCAACCATCGCTACGGGCCATCACCAATTCCAGAGGAATAAGGTATCACCCCTTCATTTCCCAACCAGGGCCACACAGAGCCGGAGGCAAAAAGGGACCATCAATATCCAGGCGGTAAGGAATAATGTAATACAATAATCTATCATTCTTCAATACTCAGCAACTGATCACCTGCGTTTCCTAAGTGCTAACCTAATAAGGGAAACAGGTGCCTTAAATAAACTACCTCTAATAAGGCTTGTCTCAGATAAAAATTAAGCAGAGTACTAAGGCCAGATCTACCTCGGGTAAATATCACATGTCTTTATCTGGACAAGCCAGATCTACCTCAGACAAATACAAACTCCAAAATAAAATAATAATGATTCTTTCTCTCTAAGTCTTTTCTATGTCAACAGTATCTTGTCAAACAGAAGGTTCCTAGCCACAGCACGGAAGGTTCTCAGCCACAGCACGGATGGACAGCTGCAGAACGAGGGGACGGCAGAACTTCATTCCAGGACCTGCCCACCATCATTCCAGGACTTCATAAGATACTCTCTCATCCCCCTGCCCCCAAGAGCCAACCAACGCCCACTATTCAGCTGGAAGCAGTCTTTGAGAGAAACGTCGCCCCCATACCCAGTCAACCACAATTTTTTTTTCTTTTTTAAAAAAAAGAGTCAGGAATGAAAGATTTACAACACGCCCCCACGGTCAGGCGTGTTCGCATATGCCTGGCGGACACTTCCGCCTAGCCAGGCCCAGGTCAGGATAGCCATTTCCGGGTCAGGGCATCTCGCGGGACCGAGATGCGTGACGTTTCACTGGCCACGTAAGCGCGCAACGTGGCCATGTGATCTACGCGCTTGCGTGTAGTAGTGACGCTGATCTGTCCACGCCCAGCCTTTAAAATCAGGCGCCATGCTCCTGGCTTCCCCTTCTCCACACACGTGTTTCCCGCAGGCCTGTTCACTCTCTGTCCCTTTACCTTTAATAAAACTCTTTGTTAGCGGATTCTGTCGTGTTTCGTGGCATTTCCTTGCGGGGTAAGAACACAACGCAGCTAAAAAACTAACAATGACCCTGTAAGAATTCAAGTCTGGTGACCTTGCTTGGGCCAGAGAATTGCTGCTCTGTGTGGGTCTATAACTGAAAGCCTCAGAGACTTGGGGGAGGACTAGTGAAATGAGATGGAGGATGGGGAAGAACTAGATGGGAGAATTACAATGGAATTTAGAGAGTACAGCAGAAAAATGTAGAGAGATAGCAGCAAGAAAGGAGCTAAGTATGAGAACAGAATTGAAGCGGTGGAGATAGATTTTTGACTCAGAAGAATAAAGTTAATGGACTAAAGAGCTCGATGTACTTAGATTCATTCACTCAGATTAATTCTTGCTGCTGGTAGCGTCTCTTCTGGAACCATGGGAAAAAGACTATTAGAGGCTGGACCCCAGTAGTCTTTAATACCTCTAGAAGAGTAGTCAGTGCTCTTAACCACTGAGCCATCTCGCCAGCCCCATGTGAACAGTTCTTTTTTTTTTAGAGACAGGGTTTCTCTGTGGTGTTTTGGTGCCAGTTCTGGATCTCACTTTGTAGACCAGGTTGGCCTCGAACTCACAGAGATACGCCTGCCTCTGCCTCACGAGTGCTGGGGTTAAAGGCGTGCGCCACCACCGCCCAGCAACAGTTCTTAACATGAGTGACTGAGTATCAAAGTCACCCTGGTCACATAAACAGTGGTGAAAGATAACTTTTAACCCAGTAGTATCAAAATCATTGGACACCTCAAATATACAAAGGCAGGAAATATTTATTATTATTATTATTATAAGATTCTATGTAGCAGCTGGGTATGGTGGTGCACACCTTTAATACCAGCACTGGGGAGGCAGAAGGTGGTAGATCTCTGAATTTGAAGACAGCCTAGTCTAAATATTGAGTTCCAGGACAGCCATGGCTATAGAGTGAGACCCTGTCTCAGGAAAAAAAAAAAGGGGGGGGGCGGGGGGAATGTGAGTTTAAGGCCAACCTGAGCTATATAACAAAACCCTGTCTCAAGCCAAGGGGGGAAAAAAAAGATTCTGTGAAACCACTAATCAGGCTGCCTATTAAACTGAAGATGTCCATAGCATAATGGAAAATGTTTTGTTACAGTTTGCCAAATAGTTGAAAATATTTCAAGCTAAAATTTGAATCAAGTTGCAGAACTGAAGATATCAGTTTGGGTTCGTGCTATAATCCCAGCACTTGGGAGACAGAGGCAAGAGTACAGCCGGAAGTTTGAGACCATGCTGGTCTACATAGGAAATTCGAGGTCAGCTAGGCCTACATAGACCTATCTCCAAACAAACAACCTGAGTAACCAATGAACTGACCGACCAACCGACCAATCTCAGTCTGAAAAAAACATTTGCAAGGTGGAAACAGAGGAAGATGGGCTTAAAGATGTGCTGGGGAGTTAGTTGACTCATTCAGGGAAATGTTTGCCAGGAAAGCATGAGGAACTGAGTTCAGATCCCCGCCTTAAAGGCCCCAGTGCTGGGAAGGTGGTAACAGGAGGGTCCCTGGGGCATGTGGGCAGCCAGTCCAGCCCATCGATGAGCTCCGGATTCAGTGAGAGACAGTCCCCAAGAACAGACAGGGAGAAAAATGCCTGAAGCTGACTTCTGGCCTCCATACACAATTGCATACACCCAGATGCATCCTCCCAGCCCCACACAAAAGCCTTAAAGGCATTCCTCCTGCCAAGTTATTTATTTGTTTGTTTGTTTGTTTTTAGGGGTGCATGTACACCCAAGTGTGTGTATGTTTGTGTTTCTGTGTGTGGTGTGGTGCATGCCATGTTCATGGGGGTGCCAGCACATACCAAAAGATGGCATCTTGTCCCCAGGAACTGAAATTACAGGCAGCTGTGAGCCACCAGATGTAGGTGCTAAGAACCAAATGTGGGTCCTCTGGAAGAGCAGCAAGTGTTTCTAACTGCGAAGCTATTTCTCCAGCCCCAGAAGTGTTTAAGAAACATCTCTAGCTCTCTATCTGAGGGTCTATATTAACTATTTCAATTTCTCTAGATCGCATGTCCCCAGTTTTACAATGGAATTAATTATACCTGCTGGGTATATCACTCCAAATTGTAAGGGAAGTCAAGCATAACAATGTATAAGATGCTTTGTGCTGGGCGGTGGTGGCTCACACCTGCCTTTAATCCCAGTACTCAGAGGCAAAGGCAAGTGGATCTCTGAGTTCGAGGCCAGCCTGGTCTACAGAGTGAGTTCCAGGACTGCACAGAGGAACCCTGTCTTGAAAAACAAAAACAGGGAAAAAGAGAGAGAGAGAAAAAAAAGATGCTTTGTAAGCTCTAGAGGCCAGACAAGGTAAACAGGCTGGCTATTGTCGCTTGTCATTAAGCAGCTCTCTCATGCCAGGAGTTCAGAGGCTCCCAGAAACAACTCAGAAAATTCTTTGTACATTCAACAATATTCACTGTGCCGGGCACTGAGGAAGAACAAAAGAACCATCCTGGGACACATGGCAGAGAAGATAAAACGCACAGAAGGGCCCTGGCCCCCTGGAGATGGTTTTGCCCTCTGATTCCTCTTTGGTCATGTAGAAGAGAAAAACGGAGCCAAGCAGTGGGAAGCCGCAGATCTGAGGGTGCTCATCCATTACCATTCTTCAGTCAGGTCCAAAGCCCTAAGCAGGATAAAGAGGCTGGTGGCTGGAGAGAGAATTCTTACTGCCGAGAAAGCCAAGGTCCTTTGGATAAAAGAACAACGAAAGAGCCCACCTAAGACAAATAGGATATTCACCAGACATAGAGGGAAAATAACTCTACATTAAATCAGGTGAAACTAGAACTGAAAAGTCATTCCTAGATTTGAAGACGATCAAGGTTAATTCAAAGTGTTCTCTTCAACAACTAGGTTAGGTAAGATTATAACATTACAATGCTTCTCCTTTCCTTTCCTCTCCCCAAATCCTCCCCATATACTACTTACCACTTTCCTTCAAATTCATGACCTCAAATGGATGGAACTAGAGAAAAAAGTCATCCTCAGTGAGGTAACCCAGACCCAAAAAGACTAGCATGGTGTGTACTCACTCATAAGTGGATATTAGGTGTAAAGGATAACCAGGCTACAATCCACAGCCCCAGAGAGACTAGGTAACAAGGAGGGCCCAAAGAGGCATGCAAGGATTTCCCTGGGAAGAGGAAATAAAAGAGATCTCCTGGGTAAACTGGGGGTGAGCCCGGAGTGTGTGTGTGTGTGTGTGTGGGGTGAGAACATGAGGGATTGGTTAGGGGTGGGGCAGAGGGGGAGAGTAATGGAAGAGATGTCTTGAGGTGGTGGGGGGGATGACATTTGGGACTAGGGAGAAACCTGGTACCAGTGAAACTCCCAGAAACCCATAAGGATGACCCCCAGCTAAGACTATTAGCAATAGTGGAGAGGGTGCCTGAATTGGCCTTCTGTAATCAGACTGATGACTACCCTAATTGTCATCAGAGTGCCTTCATCTGGTAACTGATGGAAGCAGATGCAGAGATCCACAGCCAAGCACTGGGCCAAACTTTGGGAATCTTGCTGAAGATAGGGAAAAGGGATTGTACGAGACAAGGGTGGCCAAGGTCATACCCGGGGAACCCACAGAGACAGTTGACCTGAGATCGTGGGCGCTCACAGACTCTAGACCAACAGCTAGGAAGCCTACCTGGGACTGACCTAGGCCCTCTGCATGTGTGTGACTGTTGTGTAGCTTGTCTGTTTGTGGGGCTCCTAGCAGTGGGATCAGGACCTGACTCTGGTGCTTGAGCTGGCTTTTGGGAACCTGTTCCCCATGCTGGGTTGCCTTGCCCAGCCTTGATGCAGGGGGAGGAGCTTGTTCCTGCCTCATATTGATGTGCCATGCTATGTTGACTCCCACGGGAGGCCTGCCCCTTTCTGAACAGAGATGGAGGAGGAGTGGATGTGGGGAGGGTAGCAGAACGGAAGGGGGAGGGAACGGGAGGAGTGGAGGGAGGGGAAATTGTGATCGGGATATAAAATAAATGAAAATTTTTAATGAATAAAAAAATTCATGGCCTCTTCTTTCATTAATTGTTAATGCATGCATATATGTATATGTATACGCATATATATTTCTAAATATACCCTACTCAGTTCATATAATATGACCTGTATGTATGTTCTCAGGGTTGACCATGTAGAACTGGACAACCAATTGGTGTGCTTTTCTCCGGGGAAGACCGCTTCTCCCACTTTTAGGTTTCCTGGATTAATTATAATTCTTTGTGTAGGGTCGAGGCCTTGTGAGCTTTTTTCTCCCGCCCGCTTGGGCATGTTCACTGACTGGGGTCATCCTTGCTCAGTTCACATCGGGGCTGTCACATTGGCAAGACTTTATGGATGTAGCCTCTGACCTTCCTAAAAGACACCATCTCACAGCAAGCTCCCTGATCCTCTGGCTCTTAACAATCTTTTCAACTCCTCTTCCGCAATGTTCCCGGAGCCTTAGAATCAGAGTGTTTTGTAGATGTATTCCATGGGGACTGAGCTCCACAACTCTGCATTTTGATTGGTTTTGCATTTCTAGTGGTCTCTGTCTGTTGCAAAGAGAAATTTCCTTGATAAGGAGAACACTTATCTGTAGGTATAAGGACAAATGTTTATAGGTTGTTGATAGGGATTGTGCTGGCTTAATAAATCAGTGGTTGTAGATTTTCCTCCAGTCACCACAACTTCACTAAGCACTGAGTACTTAGCTAGGCTTCTAGCACCAGGCATGACTCCTTTCTCACTGAGTATAATCAGAGAGCTGTTGGCTACTGCTGCACTCTTAGGTAATGGTGCCATGCTGGTGGTTGATGTGGTTCATCGGCGTCATCGTTGGGTAGGACTGTTGGTTACCTCCCTCCTTTGGAAGCTTGCACGGTTCCTTCTGGTACCAGGAAAGCTAATCCTCGGAAGGAGGCATGAAGGTCAGATCCACATCAAGGTTCTTATTTAGAGAACACCAGGGATACTGGCCCCGAAGCAGAATCTTCTTATGCTTATGTCTGTCTGTGGGTCCCAGTACAATGTCAATAAAATTTTACAGAAAATTCTCTACCTTGACAAGTTACAAATCCTCTGCCACATTTTACAGTAAGCTGTATTCTGGAGTAAATGTTTATTCACTCATGTGATCTCAATAAAGGGAAATGAAAAGGATTTAGGACTTATTGTCAGCCAAGTGGCAACACTGCTAGGATTTAGGCTTCTGGATTCAAATTGCAGCTGTGATTTATTAATTGAACCATGGACAGGAGACATACCATGCCTGTCCCTTTCCCCCACCATAAAACAGGGACAATATCTAAATCGGCCATGCTATACTAATTCAATAACCTCTACTCCTCAGGCTCTCCTATGAGTATTTTGCAATCAGTAAATACCTACTGTTATTATCTTAAAAGGAGAATAATGAAAGGAACACTTATCTCGAAAGACATTCATATGTAAATGTTAGAGACACCCCCAAAGAAGGGTTCTATGGAAAATATGGTAGGAAAAAAAAATTCCTTCAGTTCTAAAAATGTAAATAAGGTATCTTATGCCAACTATCACTTTTAATGCTATAAAAGTATCTGAAACTTAGAAAATAATGAATGTGCTGAAATTCATACAAAGATCCCCTATAAAAGGAGGAGAATGCATACAACGGAAGAGTCCAGTTCAATGGTTCCAAAGTTTGTTCCAAACATGATCCAGCAACCAGAAGCAGAGGCCAAGGTCTGTGAGGCCGCAGCTGGGCCACTTAGGGTCAAATACATATTAAATATCTTTGTCCTCGTCCTGATTTCACAAGCAATCTGGAGAAATAACTTCACTTGTAACTTGAGACACTGAGTATTAGTGACAAGAAAGTAAATGGCAGGCACAGAGAGCCCTGGAATATTGGTCAACTCACACACACACAAAAAAAACCAAAACCAAACAAACTAACAAACAAAAAAACCAAATCCATGGTCCCTCTCTACCTCCTCCTGGGTCTTCCACATGTTAGGCAACCGTGTACATCTGAGACACATCCCTGGCCTCTATTTATAATTTTCAGCAAATGTTCACTATATAATTGGCTAGGCACAGGTGGGCCAGGCTGGAAGAGATGCAAATGTAGCTGGCAGGGAGGTCAGTGCTGGAATCCACCAAGCACATGCAAGCCCTGTGTTCACAACTAACATTGAATCTTAGCTCTTAATCCTCTTGATCCTTTGTCTGGCTTCTAAACCCTCACTGTAGCCCCTACACCCACCCCCTGCCACCCACTGTATAGCAGGTGACACTTGTGCATCTTTTATGTGACAAATATGTGTTTTCAGAATGTTCAAAGCCCTGCAAGGCAGCCAGGATTAAACGAATGGCATTGTCTCCGAGATCCTTTCTAAAAATGTTGCCCTGGATAAAAATAAGGATGGTTAGAAGAGTGAGAGGCCAGAGGACAGGAGACTGGCGCTGAGACATACCTCCTGGGAGGCTCCAGACTTGTCAACTGACTACTCCTGTGCTATGGATGGCATGTTTCAGCTTCCAGAAGGCTGAGAGACAGTCCTCGCAGATCCTGCTCCATGAAGCGCTTGCTCGCTTGCTCGCTCGCTCTCAGTACTGATCGCCTGACATGACCCCATCCTTCCCCCATGCACAGCATGTACAAGACTGAATCCTGAGATTCAGCAACAGTCACATCTAATCAAATAAGGAAAAGGCCATGGGCGTCACTTGACGGCAAACGTCAAAGGGCACCCTTCTGTTCTCACTTCTGGAGTTTTGTGCGATGGTTGTAAGTACCGGAAATACGATTTTGATAAAGAATTAAGGCGCTTATGAAACCAACTTTGACTTCTGGTGAAGAGAAAGATAACTAACTATATGACAGAGTTTTCTCCTATTAAAAGGAACGGTTATGTAAGCAGCTCACATGAAAGAGCCCCACTGGAGTTGACATGGTAAAAGACAGACAGGTGAGCTGCTGTGGAAGCTCAGGTGATACAGCACTTGCCCCGTGTTCTACTCTCAGCACCGTATACAACAAGGAAGAGTGGCACACAGTTGTAATCCCAGCAGGTAGAGGCGGAAGGGTCAGAAATCCAAGGTCATCCTATGGCTATAGAGGGCTTGGATTCAGCGTAAGATCCTTTTTCAAAATGAATAAATAAATTAACAAGCCAGCAACGGAAAGATAGAGCCCGCTTCCTTTTTTCCAAGTCAAGATAAGATGGCAGTGGACCTACTTTTCATACAGCCTCTGTCCTCTCATGAAGGCCTTCACTTCGTTGTCCAGCGGGAAGGTACCGTCATCCTTTCTGAAGCGGTAGAAGAGTTTTACATCCTTGAATTCCTTGTGCTCATCACACACTGAAACACAATACACACGGGGGAAAATGAGAGACAGAAGATTCAAATCCATCTCACCGCTTAATTCTTGCTCACACAGGTACCAACTATAGGGTAGAGTGAGTGCTATTTACTAAGTGTTCTCGCTCAGTGCTGTGAGCATCACCGCCGCTATCATCATCACGTATTGAAAGGCTCACAAAGTTCACTTCATCACTTATCCCAGAGTCTTCAGAAGCATGAACACTGGAACAACATGAGCCTCACAGAATGTAAATCAAAGCTAGACGAGGTGGCATACACCTCTAGCCCCTGTATTCAGGAGGCTGAGACAGAGAATCACTAGTTTGAGGTCATCTGAGGCTACAGGGTATGACCCTTTTGTCAGAATACCAAAAGTGATACAAAGAGAAACATCAGCATATAACTAAAGGATGCTGGGGATTTGTTAGGTTAAAGGATGTTAGGGACAGGTTAGGGAAAACTGCAGTGAGAATGTGATGGAGGAGTCCTTGAGACCCCAGCTTTGGGAAATCCAAGCTTCCCTGAACTATGTGTAAGTAGAACCCTAAGAGTGAGCAAACAAAAATAAGGAGAATTTTTATCTTCGCTTAGAGGAACAACATTGTGCAAGCGTCTAGGGCAGGCTGAGACTTCAAGGACATACTGTCCTAGGGTTTCTACTGCTGTAATAAAACACCATGACCAAAAGCAACTTGGGGAGGAAGCGGTTTATTCTATCTTACACTTCCAGCTAACAGTCCCTCACTGAGGGAAATCTGCACAGGAACTGAAGCAGAAGTCATTGAAGAATGCTGCTTACTGGGTGTCCCTGCATGGTTTGCTCAGCCCTACCTTCTGATACCACCCAAGACCACTATCCAGATGTGGCACTGCCCATAGTGAGCTGGGCCCCCACCCACATCAACCTTTCAACTTTAAAAAATGCACCACAGGCTTGCCCACAGGACGATATGGAAGCAGTTTCGTAATTGAGGTTCCCCCTCCCTAAGTGACTCTAGCTTGTGTCAAGTCAACAGAAAACTAGCTGGCTTGCACATGTTCGTGAATGTTCATTGAACCATTGAGAGGGTGATGGTTTGAAGGTAATGGTCCCCATAGGCTCATATATCTGCACGCTTAGTCCCCAGTTGTTGAACTGTTTAGGAAAGACTGGGAGGTGGGTCCTTGCAGGAGATGTGTCACTGGGGATGGCCTCTGAGGTTTCAAAAGCCCACTCCAGGCCCAGTGTCTCTCTTTCTGCTTTCTACCTGCTGATCAGAACGTAAAGCACTTAGCTACTACTCCAGCACCAGCTCTGTCTAGCCATGACAATCATAGACAAACCCTCTAAAACTGTAAGCAAGTCCCATTTAAATTCTTTCCTTTATAAAAGTTGCCTTGGTAGCCAGGCGGCAGTGGCACATGACTTTAATCCCGGCACTTGGGAGGCAGAGCCAGGTGGATCTCTGTGAGTTCGAGGCCAGCCTGGTCTACAGAGCGAGATCCAGGACAGGCACCAAAACTACAAGAGAAACCTTGCCTCAAAAAACAAACAAACAAAAAAGTTGCCTTGGTCATGGTGTCTCCTAGCAAGAGAACAGTAACTAAGACACAGTAACAGCCAAAACTTATAAACAACCCGAATGTCTCTTAACTGAACAGCTAAAACTACAATGACCTATCCATGGCACACTGTACAACCAACAGTATACATAGCATACCATGCATACAACAGCAAAATGAACAGCCAGAGATATGGACCTTGAGATCAGGGAAGAGATCATAAGGGAGTTGGAAAACAGAGAGGATCACCAATACATGTGCTAAGAAGGCAGATGGAGAGATAACTCAGAGAGAGAGAAGAATCAGGTGGGGGTGGAGTGGGGACAGGTATGAACAGTGGAGAGAGGCCCGTAAGATAACAAAATACAATGACACACATTTATGAAGATACCACATGGGAACCTTGGTTTGTCTGCTAACCTAAAAAAACAATAATTTCAGAGAAGTAGACTGTCAACACTGGTAAATTTGACACACACAGCATGTTGATCAAGTTGCAAAGAGTAAATGTGCATCATTTTGAAGGCTCAAATAAGGCACACTGTCTAGGAAAGCATATAAAAATAAACCAAGTATCTCTTGGAGGCAGGAGTCCTTGGGAAGAGGTACTGAAGAGATAATTTAAAGTAAAATGTTTATTTGTTTACTAATTAACATTTGATTTTGTGGACACAGGGTCTCACATAGCCCAGACTGGCCTCAAACACATTATTTAGCCAAGAATGGCCTCGAACTCCTGATCCCCCTGCCTCTGCATGTGCCTTCACTCCTTCCTCTTACTTCGTAATGTGTACATCTACGCAATCGATGTGGTCTTCATGGCCTCTCCAGATACCTTGCCTGTGCTGCCTCACTCACCGTGATGAATGATGCCCCGGTCGGCTAATTTCTGCATGAGTTTTATTGCCGTCTCTCGGTCAGAGGCCTCCTTGTGTTCAATCAACCAGTCAATGAGTTCTTTCGCGACAAAGCAGTTCGGGTAGGTTTTGAGATGATGCCGTCTATCTTTAATAACCTTTTCTTCATGGAGCCTCAGCCTAAAAAGACGAACAAGAACGTGAGGAAGGTTGATGGCAAGGGGAATTCCTAAACCAATCCCATGGAGAAGTAACGAAACACGTTGGAGACCTCCATCCAGTCAGAACCTTCTCTTCATCACAGGTCACTCACAGTCCTCCAGTATTTGCATCCACACATTCATATGACCTATGTGCATTCATTCATTCATTCATATGACAAAGACCCAGGCATGCCCATGACCTACTACTCATCAGGGACTTCTAGGCACTAGAGGCATGCATCAGAAAACACAGCCAAACAAGCTCGCCTTTGGGGGTAGTGTTTTTTTTTTCCCTCCAGTAGGGACTATAGCTATGTTTTTGTTTGTGGGTTGGTTGGTTTTTGAGACAGGGTCTCATGGGACCCAGACTGGTCACAAACTTGATTTGCAGCCAAGGATGACCTTGGATTCCTGATCTTCATGCCCCCACCTCAGACTCCAGGCCTGTGCCACCACACTTAGTTTACTGGAGCTAATCTTGGTTCCAGGTTTACTGCTTTCCACAAGTTGATCTGAGCATTTTACAGTGAGTGATTAGCTCACACGATGCTCACAACAATCCACCAGCAGTTAGTACTACCCTCGTTCTTTAACAGTGGAGACTGAGATTTGTTGCAGAATAATATTTTAAGTAAGCAAAGATGTGTTACATTTGTTTGTGCTGCAGAATATTACTTTAACTGTGTACAGGTGCGTTACTTTTGTTTAGGCTGCATTTGTTTAATTATGTAAAGATGTGCTGCATTTGCTTCACCTTGCCTGCCTAAGGCACCTGAGTGGTCTAATAAAGAGCTGAATGGCCAATAGCTAGATAGAGAAAATGATAGGCGGGGCTGGCAGGGAGAGAGAATAAAGAGGAGGAGAAATCTAGGCTTGAAAAAAAGAATGGGAAGAATAAGAAAAGAAGGAAGAGAGAACGAGGGAGATGCTTGGGGGCAGAAGCCAGGCAAATGCCAGCCAGCAGACATAGAAAAGCTGGGAAAGTAAGATATACACTAAGAAAGGTAATAAGGCAAAATGAAGATAAAGAGAAACAGATTAAGTTAAAAGAACTAGCCAGAAATGTGCCTAAGGTAGGCCAAGCATTCAAAACTAATAAGTCTCTGTGTCATGATTTGGGAGCTGGTTGGTGGCTTAAAAGAAAAAGCCTGGTACAGAGGTCCTTCAATTAAATGACTTGTCTAAACCCGTACGGCTAACAAGTCTCGAAAATGAGATCCGGGGCCTGTTGTTGTCCCCAAGTTCATCAGGCTGCCTCCAGCTAAAGATGGATAAATGAAAAGTCAAGGAGAAATCGATTAAAGCTGTTGGGCAAAGAAAATACAACTCACTTCCAGGCTGGTAAATTAGTGGAAAGGGCTTTGTGGGAGCTCCCCCTCCTTTCCCATGATTTCACAAAGGAATTATGGACCTGCCTTTTCTTTAAGGTTTCTGCCATTTACAGTATTTTTTAAAAATCATCCTTGCATTTCCTTATTTCTCAAATGAAGGAATTGAATGGGTGACCCACAAGGTCGCCTCCTACCATCCTCTTACCTGATTTCTGTGTTTCATGATGCATGTTCTGAACAGTGCTGAACAGTCTTGGGAAATGGAATGCCTCATAAAGGACTGTATGATTCTGGCAAGTGATTTAAGGACTCCTCCACCCCCCACCACTAAAGTGGAGAGTTTGGATAGACTTTCTATCCTTGGCCAGGTTGAGATTTAGGGGTGGGGATGCCAAGCAGAAACCCAGCAGAGTGGATCCCTCCCAGGGACAGTTCTAATGAAGGAGACTGAAGGGCTGGAGGTGTGGTGCTCAGTGGAAAAGTATGTGCCCAGTGTGTGTAGATGAGAGAGAGGGAGAAAGCCAGGTGGGGGTGGAGAGGGAGAGAGGGAGAGAGAGAGAGAGAGAGAGAGAGAGAGAGAGAGAGAGAGAGAGAGAGAGAGAGAGAGATATCGAGATCCTATTCTTGTCTAGTTTTTTGTTTGTTTTGTTTTGTTTTTTTGATACAAGGTCTCATGTATTCCAGACTACTCTCCAAATCCATATGTAGCTAAGGATGACCTTGAATTTTTGAACCTCTTGCCTCTACCTCCCAAGTGGTAAGAGTGCAGGTATGTACTACCATGCCCAATTTTTTGTGTGCCAGGCAAATACTCTACCAAGGGACCTACATCCCAGTCTTCTGGGGGGAGGTAGGGTGGAATCTTTTACACCACCACACTGGGTAAAACATGCTATGTAGCTAAGGATGACCTTGACCTCATGATTCTTCTGCCTCTACCCTCCAAGTGCTAGGATTACAGAATGCATCACCATGCCTACTTTGAATTGGTTTTGATATCTCAGAAGGTGTCCCAAGCGGGGAGTATACCCAACCAAAACCTCTGAGGCTTGGGTGCTCTTTGCGATCCAACTGCCACAGACCAAATTGTGTTCTCCTCAAATTCACACCTGCCCTCTCAGTTGACTTTTCAATTCTACGTATTCTGTGATTCTATTTAGGGAATGGGTTTCTAAAGATGGAATTAAGAACTAGGGATGGAGGTCAGAGGCAGAACACTTCCCTAGTACATGCAAGGGTCTAGAGAGCAGCCCCTAATCCACTATGACTGAAAATGGGGACATAGGCCTATGAAGATGCAGGGAGACTGTCACCATCTGCACATCAAGGATGCCTCAGGAGGACAAGGCACCTTGATGTTGTATTTTCAGGCTCCAGGACAGATAAAAGTTTCAACCACATCATCCACTTGGCTATACAGGTCCACAAACTAACACAGCCACTGAAGGTTGATGACTCCAAGACCCGGGAGTGGCCTGAGAAGGAAAGACGCCAGGACTCAGGCTCTGCAGGGGCCTAGGCCATAGAGATGGGGAGCAAGGACCGTCCCCAGAGGTGGGAACTACATAGAAAAAGGACAATGAGTTCAAGTGAGTTTCTAGCCCAGGCCTAATGTCGTACCAAACATTTTCACACGTGTTAAATGATCCACTCTCAAAGACATTCACCTATCTGGAATCTCATTTTTCTCACTTGTAAAAGAAGGGTTTTAAACAAGTGAGTGATCATGTGATCTCTGTATGGTTGATGTTGAAATTCCTGCTTAATCTAACTTCATCCACCTCTTCTCTGCACTGACTTCCCTTGGGAAAACCATCCATCATCCGATATCAATTCAAGCAGTTCATATGTGATTGGGCTAAGCCCCAACATGTGACCCAGGCTTAGCCAATGATAACATGCTATTTGTTCCTCGGACTCCAAGTTTGGTTCATGAATGAGCATGTACTTTAGACAAGGCAATTGTGAAGCTTTTTCTATAAGTTACTAGACTTTATATTATATGCCTCAGACAAGTATGAGGATGCCTACAATCATCAGCACCAGAGTACTATGGCAATCAAGGGCTACATCACAAGATCCCGACTCAAACAAACAAAATAAACTAGCTACTGGCCATTCTTGCATTGATAAAGACTACATGCCCAAGGAAAACCTTTCAACACAGAACAAAGCAGTCATAATATAATAACAGATACAAACAGATCAAGAGAAAAGTTCTGCCAGGCATGACAGAATATGTCTGTAATTTCAACACTCTGGGCAGGAGGCAGGAGGATTGTTAGTTTGAGGTCAGCCTAAGTTATGGAGAGAACTTAGCACCAAAACACAAAACAACAATAACAAAGAGAAATCTTTCCAATAACCCTACCTGAGCACCTGAAATCAACAGTTCACAAAGCCAGTGAACTTGTATTTAAGTAACATGAACCACCATGCTGCCTACCCTTTGATGAGGTTAATTAGGTGCCTATTCTACCAAAAAGGTCCTAAATCTCCCACTGGATGATTTAATGGCTCTATGACACTCAATGTTGCCACTTCTGTGCCTCCAGAGCTGTGTAACCTGAACACAGTGGTCCCAGGGCTCCCAGAGCAGATGTTTGCTTTCCATTCCCCATCTCCCACTCTACTCTGTTGCTGCTGTTATTATGGTTAGTACTTCATTTGGATTTTTGAGATGAGGCCTTACTGTGTAGCCTGGCTATCTTGTTGACATATCATTCACTCATTGCCTTTGTTCCTAAACTCAAACAGTCCCTTCCATCTGCTGCTTCTATGTTACCATGATCCCCTAATCTAGCTTTTATAAAACACTAATGAAAAATTCAGGGGCTGCAAAGACAGCTCAGTAGTGAAGAGTATGTGTTGTTCAGCTTTCTATGGGCCCACGGTGGAACGCCAAAATGTTGTTTTTGCTCTTTATTCTTTGCTCTTTTGGGGGTCCACCACCCAGCTCCCAAATAAATTACACACACAGAGGCTTATTGTTACTTATAAATGCCCAGCCTTAGCTTGGCTTGTTACTAGCCAGCTTTCCTTAAATTATCCCATCTACTTTTTGCCTCTGGGCTTTTTCCTTTTCTTCTGTAAATATTTCTTTCACTCTTTCTGGGTGGCTGGCTGTATAGCTGGCCCCTTCTTTTCTGGCTCCTCGATCTCTTTCTCTTTCTTCCCTCCTCCCAGATTCCTCCTCCTATTTATTCTCTCTGCCTTCCAGCCCCGCCTATCCTTTCTCCTGCCTCACTATTGGCCATTCAGCTCTTTATTAGACCAATAAGGTGTTTTAGACAGGCAAAGTAACACAGCTTCACAGAGTTAAACAAATGCAACATAAAAGAATGCAATATATCTTTGCATCATTATACAAATATTCCACAGCATCAACAAATGTAACACATCTTAAAATAATATTCTACAACAAGTATGTCCTGCTTTTGCAAAGGACCCATGTTAGGTGATTCATAACCACCTATAACTCCCTCTTCAGGGGATCTGACAACCTCTTCCAGACTCCACAGGCACCTGTACTCCCATGTGCACACTGTCACCCCTTCCACATAGCCATATAATTACAAAAAAAAAAAAAAATGAATCTTTGAAAAAAATGAATTCAGAAGTTTTGGCAGAAGCTGAATATGAACCCCCATGAGTAAGGAAGCTAAGTGTTTGGGGTATGGAGTTTTTAACATCTATTTTCATTACTCAAAGACTGTTTTATGTGCAGATAAATAACTCACAGCACATGTGGGTACTTAATTAGAACATTCAGCCACTTATGATTATCTAAGACCCAAGAGTCGAAATGTGCTATAAGGCTCACGATGAAAGGACGGAGCAATGACTTCACTAGTAAGAGATGAAAATGCCAGTGGGGGGGGGGGGGCGGGAATGGGGGGGGATGGGGATAATTCTAAGCATCATCATCCAACAGGCTAAAGAAGGCCCATAAGATGGCAGTGACAAAGCAGGATTGCCTGATTTACCAAGAAGAATGTGGGCGTGAAAGGTAGAGGCAGGAGTTTACCAAGGTCTTTTTATCAAGGTCATCCTCAACTAACGGTAAGTTGAAGTCTAGGCAGGGCTATATAAGGCCCTGTTATAGCTGCTGTAGCAGCAGCAGCAGCAACACACACACACACACACACACACACACACAAATACACATCCACACACATATCCACATACCACATATCCACACACACACACATCCACACACACACACCTACACACCACACATCCACACACACACACATCCACACACACACACACCTACACACCACACATCCACACACACACATCCACACATACCACACATCCTCACATACACACACACACACACAGAGATACACATCCACACACATATCCACATACCACATATCCACACACACACACACATCCACACATACCACACATCCTCACATACACAGAGATACACATCCACACACACTCACACATATCCACATATCCACACACACACACCTACACACACCACACATCCACACACACACACACCTACACACACATACACACACACACACACACACACACACACACACACACACACACACACACACGGGAGTGGGGAGAGAGACTGGAGAAGGAGAGAAGTTAGGAAACCCAAATAAATTTGAACTTCAGAGAAACAACAAAATGATTCTTTTATTATAAACATGGCCCAAATGCTGCGTAAGACCTACTTATACTAAAGAACAATTATTCATTAGCTCTGCAATTCAAATTTTATTGAGTACTCTCCATCTAATCTGGCAGTCCTATAGAGGACATGTTTTATTAAACATGGAAGTATATTAGGATTAATATTTTATAGGGGCAAGAAAGAGATTTACATTGATAGGAAGGGACAATTTGAGTCCTTACTGCTTTCTCTTCTAGGAAAAACTACTTATATAATTTTGCTGAAAATACCTGACTCATTGTGTTTATCTCCTTCTTCCAGAAAGTACTTTGGCCCATGTGCTTGGAGCCAAACCCTAGCCTTGACGTAGTAAGGACCAGGTGAGAGATACAACCTTAAAGGTTATGAACTTGGAAAGCTGATACGGTGAAACCAGAGTACAAAATCCCCAGCTCTTACTATTGAGCCAAATGATTTGAAAACAGGTCTGGTGGGATGCTCAGCAGGTAAAGGTATTGTGCAAGTCTGGAAACCTTGAGTTCGGTCCTTCAAACCATGTAACAGTGGGATGAAAGAACTTACTGCACTACTGCACAAAGGTGTTCTGACCTCCACATTTGCACCATGCCTATGCAGACAGACAGACAGACAGACAGACACACACACACACACACACACACACACACACACACACACACAGATAATTATAATAAACCTGTTTTTTTTTTTTTTTTAAGTTTTTCGAGACAGGGTTTCTCTGTGTAACTTTGCGCCTTTCCTGGAACTCACTTGGTAGCCCAGGCTGGCCTAGAACTCACAAAGATCTGCCTGCCTCTGCCTCCCGAGTGCTGGGATTAAAGGTGTGTGCAAACCACTGCCAGGCTATAATAAACCTTTTTTAAAAAAGAGGAAGATGTAAAACAGACAACAAATTTGGCTAGAAGTAAAACTAACTCCATGTTTGTGTGAGTGTGTGTGAGAGTGTGTATGTGTGTGTTGCTTTTTGACACAGGGTCTCAGTATACAGCCCAGGTCAGCCTCAAACATAGGACCCTCTGTCCTCCTCAGTCTCCTGGAGTGTTGAAATTACAGACAAGCATGTTTAATGTCTGTAAATGCTTTTAAAGTTGTGGGGCTGGAGGACAGGAAAGAGACTGAGGTCCAGACGGCTCTACAGTGAAGCTTCAAAATTAGCCTCTGAGAAAAACCTGTTGGCCAAGAGGAAAGATGGAAACCTAGTGCCCAAATCTCCAGAACTGGTGGGGAACACTGGGGCAGGTACAGAGACACACCAGGGTCTAAAAGTGACCCATGACTCACAATACTAAAACATATACCCCTGCGTGGAGACTTAAAATGCTGATGAGACACCCACGGAACGAAGCCATATGTTGAACTACGTGTAACAGAGCACACACAAGAAAGTCCGCACTACGCCAGCGACCCCACAAACCTCCCTATGGAACACACAGTCTCCAGTTCTTTGTGCCCACCACTTTTGAGTTTCTAAACTTTCTCCCCGTCCCTATTCACTCCCTTCATCAGCAATATATACTTGTTATAATAACCCATCCCTGCTGCTGCTGCCAACTGCAGGTCTCTGTCCAATATTCTGATCCGGGACACAAGAAGCCAGAATCCCTCGAGAGGTGCCCGTTGATCCCTGTGTCCACTGCTGCCAGTACCAGCCAGGAAAACAGGCAGGGGTTCCACAATGACAAGGTGGGCAATGACAAGCAGGCTCTCAGCACACAGAAGCCTTGGTGCTGTGTGGCACCATCTCCACCTAGCAAAATGAACCTAGGATGGGAAGCCGGGCAGAGGCACAGAAGCAAGACTCTTTCCAGTTACCTTGGTCAGTACTGTTAAGAATGATAAGCGGGGCTGGTTACCTCGTGGAAAGGTCACGAGTCACGACAAAACCCAGTATCAGAGCTTTATTAGGAGGCAGGGGTGTGTGTGTGGGGGGGGGGGGGGGAACGATGACAAAAGAACCAGGCTTGGGGAGAAGCACGTGCAGATAGCAGAGAGAGAGAGACAGAGAGAGATAGTGGTGGGGGAGAGAACAGAGAAAGGAGGGGGGGGGGGTCTGTGTTCGGCTTTTTAAGGGTTCCCGAGAACATGCGCAGGTGGGCTTATGGAGCTACACCACGCATGCGCTGATTGTGTGACCACCCCGTGCACACATGATCACCGGTTCACTGATGATGTAAAACGCAAGACCCCTTACTTAGCTCCTGAACTGCGCATGTGCAGTCACGCAGCCGGAGTGGCGGCAGAATGCCAACAATTACACTATGAGAAGGTAAAGAAAATCATTAGCTACCGAATTTAGCCCAGTAGAGCAAATGGCATGTGGAAACACCTTGCTGTGGTGGTCTGAATGAGAACGGCCCCCATAGGCTCATATATTAGAACGCTTGGTCACCCAGGAGTGGAACAGTTTAGGAAGGATTAGGAGGCATGGCCTTGTTGAGGAGGTGTGAAAAACCCACATGTGGCCCCCTCTCTCTGCCCATTGCCTGCCAACAGGATATAAAGCTCTCAGCTACTTCTCCAGTGCCATATCTGCCTACTTCCTGCCATGATGACCATGGACTAGCCCTCTAAAACTGTAGGCAAGCCCCCAATTAAATGGTTTCCTTTATAGAAGGAAAAATAAACTTGAGGTATAAATAGAGACACCTGTGTTATATATAAACATAAAGGTGAATGTATTTTTTTGTGTGTTTGTTTGTTTTTCAAGACAGGGTTTCTCTGTGTAGCTTTTAGAGCCTGACCTAGGTCTCACTCTGTAGACCAGGCTGGCTTCATGAACTCACAGAGATCCACCTGGCTGTGCCACCCAAGTGCTGGGATTAAAAGCATGTGCCACTGCCACCCAGCCCATAAAGGTGAATGTAATGGAAAATTCTAAAGCAAAATAATAACAACAATAACACACACACACACACACACACACACACACACACACTAAGAAAAGAAAAAAAAAAGAGAGGGAGGGAAGAGAGGATGGGAGGGAAGAGAGGACGGAAGGGAGGGAGGGAGGGAGGGAGAAAAAGGCAATCTGAAAGAAAACACAATTCAGAAAACAAAGTTGTCCTAACATATAGTGAACTGTTAACAAAAACAAGGGCCAGCAGGATGGATTAGTGGGTAAAAGCCCTTAGTGTGCAACCCTTCAACCTGAGGTCAATCCCTGGAACCCATGGCACAAAGAGAGAACTGACTCCCTAAGACATATACTTCTGGACTCTGTGGCATGTTCCCTGCCCCCCCCCATGCATAAAAATTTAAAAAAAATATTAGAGCTTGAGAGTCCCCCTATGTGCTAGGCACAGTGATGACTGCTTCATGGGTATTGGTCCTCGTGGTGACTCCCTAAATAATCCTAAAACTGCCGATGGTCCCTGCAGTAGTTCCAATTTTCAAGAATACTGCACCCTAATTTTAAAAAGTTAGTTCACGCAAGTACACCGAAATCTTCAGAAGAGTCCCGCTAATGAATTCAGTGACAATAGCACTGAGTCATTTGTTGAACACGCTCAGAGTGGCAGAATGCAAAACACTAATTCTTAGACATGCTGTCTGTCAGGAATCCAAGAATAATGAAGGCCAATTTATTTAGAAATTCAAATGTGGAACAAAATGCCACATAACTCAGCGGAGGAGGAATGTGTAAGGAGCCAAGGGAGGCGTTTCAGCTCTTGTACACTTTCCAAATAAATTATTAGGGGGTGTTTATCTTGAAATACTACAGAAGAGAACTTCATTGACTCGCCTCCTGTGACCCCTGAGCCCAGGGCTAACTAGAACTTCTTTATTTCCACTGACTCATTCTGCAGAGTGGGGAGCAGCATACCACACCTGCCCCTCTGGCCCTATCTCCCTTAAGTGGCTGACTTGTTTCTTATTTAAGAAAGCAACAGCTGGGGCTAGAGTTCAGTGGTAAAGAGTGTAAAAGCTCACCTAAGCAAATATGAGGCCCTGGGCTCACTCACCAGTGCTTGGAGGTTGAGGTGGAGGACTGTTTGGACTGGGCATATTGATTAGCGGTAGAGCGCATGCCTAGCATGCTAGAGGCCCTAGGTTCAATGCCCAGCATTGCAAAAAGGAAGAAACAACAACAGACCACACGTGTAGCTTGGTCAGGTGGCTCATGCAAGAGGCTGGCATCAGGATTGCTACGAATTCATAGGTAACCTGGGCTATACTGTGAGTTCAAGGCTATCCTCCGCTATCTAGTAATACACTGTCTCAAAAACAAAGGGAACAGAGTAGGAGGATTATTGAGGTAGCTCGGGGGTAAAGGGTCCTGGCAACTCGAGTTCCATCCCAGGAAACCAGGTAAGTGTGGAAAGAGAAGTGACTCCACCAAGTTGCTATCTACATATGTATTGTGGCACGCGTAACACACACACACACACACACACACACACACACACACACACACACCCCACATATGTTCTCTCTCTCATGCACACACACTAATAATAACACTAAACTTTTCTAAATGGAACCAGATGGTAGTAGAGAAGGGGCAGAAAGCAGAGAGAGGGGGAAATTATACCCAGGAATTTGGTAGATAAATTTTGATATTTTTAGATATGTTACCAGGGGTTACAAACCCTCAATACCTCTGCCACCATTTCTTTTCTTCAATAACCAGAAACAGAATTCTAAAAATGAGCAGTAAAAATGGAATACTCCAGAAAAAAAAAACACACTCCAATAAAGAGATACAAATTTTCACACTGCAAATATACCATGTTATTGGGCCTAGCACAGTGGATGCTGAGATACTTGCTAGAGAAATGGAATGTGGGCTGGAGAGATGGCTCAGCGGTTAAGAGCACTGGCTGCTCTTCCAGAAGACCCGGGTTCAAGTCCCAGCAACCACATAGCAGCTCACAACTGTCTGTTACTTCAGTTCTAGGAGATCTGACACCTTCACACCAATGCACAGAAAGTAAAAGTTAAATAAAATTATTTAACTAAAAAAAAGAGAGAGAAATGGAATGTGCAAGAGCACACACAAAAATGATGTGGAGGAGGGAGAGGCTGGCTACCTGAGCCATAACTTAATCACCATCTACTAATGTGCAATTTATCTCTGTCTTTCTGGTTTTGTTTTGAAATGGGGTCTCACTGTGTGGCCCAGGCTAGTGTTGAACTTAAGATACTCCAGACCTGGGATTATAAGTATGTGCCACTACATATGACAGACTTAATTAAAAAAACAAACAAACAAACCGCCACTTGCTTCCACTTTTTCGGGTAGGTCTCATGACAGAGCACTGTGATGAGGTGTGCCCTGAGCCAGAGATTTTCTTGCCTCAGTTTTGGCAGTGTGGGGATTGAAATCCATGTCACTATGGTTGGTTCAGTGTCAAAGCCTGGGCCACCATTCTTGGCTCAGTGTGGGATCATATACCTCTGCCGCCATGCTTGGCTCTATTTCCATTTTAATGGTGACTAGCTTTTCTTCCTGTGTTTTAAGAAATAAAAGCGCCGGGCGGTGGTGGCGCACGCCTTTAGTCCCAGCACTTGGGAGGCAGAGGCAGGCGGATCTCAGTGAGTTCGAGGCCAGCCTGGTTTCCAAAGCGAGTTCCAGGAAAGGCGCAAAGCTACACAGAGAAACCCTGTCTTGAAAAACCAAAAAAAAAAAAAAAAAAAGAAATAAAAGCAATTTGTTTTTACTCTTTTTCTTTTTGCAGTGTTAAGGATTGAACCCAGGGCCCTGCACAGGGCAGGCAAGCAGTTTGCCTAGCCCTTGATGATTCATTCCCTCTCTCTCTCTCTCTCTCTCTCTCTCTCTCTCTCTCTCTCTCTCTCTCTCTCTCTCTCTCTCAGCAAGATAGTTTATCCTGGCACCATTTTGAATAACCATGGCCTCTGGAATACAAGTTTAGGTTACCCCAAATGTCTTGTTCTAATATGGAAGCAGTTTCATGAAGTTTTTACAGAACAAAGACACACTGTTGGGTAGATCAAAGAGGCAGGTACCGCAGGATGGGGGAAGCTTTTCTACAGGCCCAAGATGTTATCTGATGCCATTCTTAACTTTTAGGTTGGTAGGAGCTAAGTTAGTAGATTCTAAAAGTTTTGTATCTATTAGTCACAACATGCTAGCTCCAACACAGAGCTGGGCAAGGGATGACTGTTCTGAGTGCTAGACGTAGCCCAAGATAAGGGAATTAGCCTCTGAGTCTGCAGACACAGTTTCTTTTCAAGAGTTTGTGTTCACAGTGAACCTTGTTGCCTAAGCATCACATTTTGCGCATCTGGGAGCCACATATTATTTACTAAAATATTATAAAGTCCCTCATAGCTAGGAAGGCTCATGCCTAGGATCTGATGTAGATGAGTCTGAACAGTGGGAAAGGTGACTGTCTTCAAGACAGGGGGACAACTAGGGAAGGCCATTAAGAAAGAAACTCCTGGCCGGGCGGTGGTGGCGCACGCCTTTAATCCCAGCACTCGGGAGGCAGAGCCAGGCGGATCTCTGTGAGTTCGAGGCCAGCCTGGTCTCCAAAGCGAGTTCCAGGAAAGGCGCAAAGCTACACAGAGAAACCCTGTCTCAAAAAAAAAAAAAAAAAAAGAAAGAAAGAAAGAAAGAAACTCCTGGATCATATCAAAATTATTAGCCATTATCATCCAGATCTGAATTTTTACAGCCCCTGTATCTGACATAACATTTACATGTGACATAGGATGCCTATACCTAAAGCTAAGCAATCAAGAACACAGTTTGGCCTAATGGAGTGAACAGCACCTGATCCTTTGAGGCAAAGTCACGTCTATAGTTCAGGCTGGCCTCGGACTCCCTCACTTCTACCAACACACAGGACTTGAACTATGCTCCTTTCTTTCATATTTTCCTAACCTTTTTGAGACAAGGTCTCCTGTATCCCAGGCTGAACGCAAATGTGCTATACAGCTGAGGATTACAGCATTCACCAGCCTGTGTTGTTTCTACAGGGCCGGGGATCAACCCAGGCCTCCTTGCAAGTTAGGCGAGCACTCTACCAACTGAGCTATATCTATCCCGAGGCCCGTATTTCCACATTCTTTCTTCCTTTTTGAGAGTCTCACTCTGTAGCTCTGGCTGGCCTGGAATCCTCTCTGTAAACCAGGCTGGCCTCAACCTCATAGAGAACTGCCTGCCTCTGCCTCTGCCTCTTGATAGGATCAAAGGTGTAAGCCACCACACCCAGCATAAAGCTCTAAATATAACACGCAGCCTGTGGGCCATGGTCACCCTGCTTGCCATGTCCAACACCCCTTTCTATTTAAAACTGCCTTCCTAACCTTCCCCAAATTCAGGCAAGGTTCAAAACCCATCGCTGTGTCTCTTCCTAGAACAGAGTCTGAGCGGAAAGAGCCCCTGACCTATGACGGCCCTCACTTACTTCCCTGGGCAGACCTAGGTATAAGCCAAGGACACTCGGTTCTTCCAGTCCACCTGGCAGGAATTAACTAAACCTAGCCAAATGGCTCTTTCTTTACTCAAGAAAAACCACACCTGCAGTTTTCAAACATGTCTTTGTGCCATGAAACACTTCAAAACAGAGCACTACTGGGCATTCTGGTTAAAAGGCGTTTGGACTCAGAAGTGCAGAATCGTTCCCGGTTTTCCCACACACACTTTCTACATCCTTGGTCTTCCTAGAAGTCATGACAAAAGGTTTAAGACCAGAAGGCCCACACTGCCTATGGTGGGGCACTTCTGTAACTCAGTACTTGGGAGGAGGAGGAAGGAAGATTGGGCATTCCAGGCCAGCCTCAGCTACGGAGTGAGTTTAAGGCCATATCCTGTCTCCAAAAAGCAAAAATAATAACAATTAACAATAATAACACAACTAGCAGAACCTGAAGATGCTGAGGAAACAGGACTGGCAGGTTTGGGAGAAAAAGGAAGGCTGATCAGCAGGAGACAGAGAGAGTGTGCCTGAGGCTGGACAAGACGACTGGCAAGGGGCAGTTTGTCTGGAGTGGGTTTGTCCTTCAGGGTTTTCCAGTTTGTCTTCCAAGTCACATGTATCCTTTCAAAAACTAAGACTGGGATAGGGGGTGGGGATCACAGGGTCCTAGCCTCCCTGCTCAGCTCTTTGCTGACAGGTTCAGAAGGTGGGGGAGTACTACCTACGATACTCCCTATACCTATATCCTTAGATGTTTGAGTGAGCCCTGGATTCTGTGGTTCCAAGACCTTGAAAATCCAAACTCTAAGCCAGCTTCTCTCCCCGACCCGGGCTCCTCTCTCACCTCCCAACCACAAGCATGCCTGCTTTGTCCTGGGAACATTCTGAACTCTTTAGCCCCTGGGAGAGTAAACCAGACCATGCTATGGCTCACCAGAGGTTCCTACGCTCAAGTTACTCTCTCTTCCCTCCTTTAACAACCCCAAAACCTTGTGTCTCCAAGGGCAGCCTTGCAAGGGTACCTGCTTGGTGAACATGTTCCCACACCGAGATCAGCCTTCTTTCCTTCCCTCACATGAGGTTCTAGTGCAGCTGGTAAAGCATGCATCACACCGCATGACCTCAGATCCAACCACGGACACCAAGAACTCTGCTTACTGGCTACTACAATTCCCGTGATAGCAAATTGAAAGGAGTCTTGGTGATGGGGAAATCAAGCAGGGTGAACTCTGCACTCAGCACTGTGGAATGCCCAGGTACAACAGCCCTTGGATTCAGAATTTAAACCCCCTTTTAATATATTGGCGAGAGCAAACACCTCTATTTTATTTGAATGTTTAACCCGACTAGCCATGATATTTAAAGAAAAAGAAAAAAAAGACCTTCCTATCATTCATCTCAGACAGCTGGTTCACAAGCTTTCAATTCAAGGTGATTCTGTAATTTTCTATTCCTGTCTGGCTAACCAGCTGCCCAAATTGCATCAGACAGTTCCCTCTCCCGGTCCTCAGGGAACAAACATTACTGAAGGCAGGGTGTTAATAATACCTTCAAAATCACTGTCCATCTTACAAGAAACATTGAAAACATTTTTTTCAGAAAAACAGCTCCATGAAGCTGCAGCAGCTTGTGGAACCCCAAAGAACAAATGGGAGGGTTGAAATTCTCCATTGTTATTTAAAAACTGCATCGTGAATCTCGGGTAAAGTAAACAGTTCCCACAAACAACACAGAATGCCAAACTGGGAGGGGAGAGGGGCGCAGGATGAGCCTGGTGACACAGAAATGGGTGCCTCCCACCTTAGCCCCTCAAATGTTGGGGCTACAGGAAGATACAACTACACTCAGCTCATAATTAAAATTTAGGTGTAAAAAAATGTATATAAGGAAAATGAAAAGTCTCCAGGTTGGCACGAATGGACCATTATTAAAGATGGGTGACTATCAATGAACTGTGGAAGCTGGCAGACCAGTGAATGAGAATTTGGGAAACTATTCTGATACGTTTGGAATTTTCCTCAAGCACTACTTTCTCAAAGAACCTGATGCCTACAGCTGTGTATTTTTGCTGTATGCGTGCAAACATGTAGCTTGATAAGGATATTTCTACATGAAATTGGACATGGTACACTTTTTACATAGTTTTGTTTTTATTATTTTTTTTTTTAAAGACATGGTCTCTCTATTATGTAGCTCAGGCTGTTCTGGCACCTGCTATGTAGATCAGGCTGGCCTTGAACTCACAGAGATCTATCTCCCTCTGTGTTGGCATTAAAAGTCTACCAGCACATCCAGCTTTACATTTCACAGATTTACTTGAAGAAAATGTTTGAATTTTTCATGACTGATTATATTAATAAAGCACATAGACAGGAATAAAAATAGGAAGAAAAGGGCTGGAGAGACGGCTCAGCATTTAAAAACATATACTTATATACCACTCTTGTAGACGATCAGACTTTGGTTCCTAGAGCCCATGTTTACAACCACCAATAACTCCCGCTCCAAGGGATCTGATGCCCTCTTCTGGCCTCTTGGGGTATCTGCACTCATATGAGCATACATTCCCCCATCCCACCCCCCACACACACAGCCATAATTTTTAAAATAATGAAAATAAATCATAAAAAATAGGAAGAAAAAAGTATAGATCTGTAAACAGAGAGCACATGACTGCGGAGAGGCAGAAGGAGCTAGTCTCAGACCACCCATACACACACACACACACACACACACACACACACACACACACACACACACACACTCTATCTGAAGCCTCCCTACACACATTTTTCAAAGCTTCAGCAACCACTTTAAAGACAGTCTTACCAAAATTCTACCAGAAAAATCCTTCTCAGGGGGTGGTAAGCAATGGTTTTGTGAATGAAGAACAAATATGGAGACAAAGTTCTAAAAGAATCCTTCTGGGCTCAGAGGTTAAGAGCACTAGCTGCTCTTCCAGAGGTCCTGAGTTCAATTCCCAGCAACCACATGGTGGCTCACAACCATCTGTAATGAAATCTGGTGCCCTCTTCTGGCCTGCAGGTATACATGAAGGCAGAACACTGTATACATAATAAATAAATAAATCTTTAAAAAAAAAAAAAAAGACCAATTTGCTGGGCGGTGGTGGCGCACACCTTTAATCCTAGCACGCGGGAGGCAGAGCCAGGCAGATCTCTGTGAGTTCGAGGCCAGCCTGGTCTACAGAGTGAGATCCAGGACAGGCACCAAAACTACACAGAGAAACCCTGTCTCGGGACAAAAAAAAAAAAAAAAAAAAAATTTCCTGGGGTTGGGGATTTAGCTCAGTGGTAGAGCACTTGCTTAGGAAGTGTAAGGCCCTGGGTTCGGTCCTCAGCTCCGACAAAAAAAAAAGAATCCTTCCAAAGCTCATGACAAATCAATACAAAGCAAACAATCAATCTCTCTCTCTCTCTCTCTCTCTCTCTCTCTCTCTCTCTCTCTCTCCTCATTTGTCTGTTTTTGTTGTTTATTTTTTTTGGTGGTTTTTTTTTTGAGACAATGTATCAGGTAGCCCAGGCTGGCCCTTCAAGTTGCTCTGTAGCCAAGGATGTTTTCGAACTCTTGATCCTCCTGCCACAGCATCCACAGGCCTGCGCCAGGTGTCCAGCCATCTTTGCAACATGTCACAGCAAAGCTCTAAGATTGTAAACATATGCAGAAAGAAAGGCCACTTCACTCAGAGCCTGGCACACCATATGCTGTGTGACGAGAGAGCACGTACGTAAATAAAAACAGGAATGTCTTGCATCGGCATGGAGCCCATCAGAAATGACCCCAGCAATGTCCCTGTGACAGGATGTGTATGGTGGCTCACATCTGTAGGAGACCAAGGCAGAATGGGTGCAAATTCAAGGCTACACGAGTGAGTTCCAAGCCAGCCTGAGCTACAGTGTGAGACCTGTCTCAAACACAGAACACGACAACAAAATAAATGCATATCCCTGTAAATCAGGAAGGCAATATCACACCCATTTGATCTTGTGAATTGAAGTGCCCTTGCTGAAAGTGCTGCGGTCTGACCGATTAGAACTCCTGATAGCGGAGAGATGGAATGTTGCAGGTCCAGGGGCAAAGTGATCTTAGGCTGTCCTAGTCTCTTTAATAGCCATGTATCACCCACCCCTACACCTGATCTAACACCTTTTTGACTGTCAGGTAAGACCTCTGGCATGCACTAATTAACTAAGTTGCCAGGAGACCACCAGCATGAAGGTTCCAAATGTCATCATCAGCACCCAAAACCTCTAGCAGAGACCCTCCTGACTTGTTCTAACTCCCTCAACTCACATCCCATGAACGTCGTCAGGAAATGCCAACATGCATGCTTGTCTTCCACCCAAGTGCTCTTCCATGGAAGAGCACTCAGGGTAATTTGTCTCTTCCCTTTGGAATAAGAGCTGTGTTTTGTATTGACAGCAAACACAAATGGGAGTTAAAAAAAATAGAGTCTTACTCAAGTTGTGTTTTAATAAGGGACAGACTCAGGACTTGAATCTAGATCTGATTTTTTTTTAGACAGGGTTTCTCTATGTAGCCCTGGCTATTCTGGAACTCACTATGTAGACTAGGCTGGCCTCAAAACTCAGATATTCACCTGCCTCTACCTCCTGAGTGCTGGGATCAAAGATATATGCCACCACTACCCAGCTAGATCTGATTTCTGTGTGGAGATCATTCCTTGTCATCTAATGCTGTAGGATTGAATAACCAATACTCTGCCTATTTTGTGGTCATATAGACTCAGACGATGAAAACATTTATATGTCACACAGATATATACCAATATAAATATAGCAGAGACCCATGGAAGAGGCTACAAAAGACACCCCCACTCTCCTGTTCATATTGAGCCAATGCTTTTGAATTAAGATAACACATTTAGGGACAGGAAATGTGTCAGAGGGTTCTGCCACGCTGGAGAGTGAGCATCAGTGTATGCAGGACATAAATCCAGAGCTTCAACATGTGCCTAAAGGCCCTAAGCCTTTGAAATCTCTCATCTCATCTTGGAGATAAGGGACAATAGAAGATGAATACAGGAAGTCCTGGAGGTCAGCCTTCCTCAGGGCATTAGACATGTGGTTTTTCCACTTAGCTTCCATGTGAGCTTTTTCTCAACAGGTCTGCTGAGCAAACAAAGAGCCAAAGAGAGATCACAGCAAATCTCCAGCTAGTCCTCTGATGAGTCAGAAAAACACCCTTCCTATTTGCAAAGTGCCTTTCCAAGAAGCTCCAAGAATTTTTTTTTTTTTTTTTTTTTTAAGCAGGTCATTATCTATCTGCACACCACACCCAGGAGTCTGAGGCCTCTAATTGCCTTACAGGTGAAGAAATGAGTCCACGAGGTTTGGGGAACTTGCAGGAGATACAGGATGACTCACAGGACCATGTTGGTTGCTATGCCAACCGCCTCTTGTTTTCCTTGGTAAAAGCCAGAACCACACTCTCCGTTCTGGGTCCGCTGTCCCCGCCAGACCCTTCTAATGAGTGGGGTGCATGTCCTCTGACACCCCCCCTTCCACAGACCAGTGGTTCTCAAATGACAGAACACGTTGTTCTTCCCTTTACCTCCGGTCCCAAGATCCTGCAGCGGATTCATGAATAGTGCTATTCAGACGGCCACAAATAAGGAAAAGCAAAGAAAACGTACGGCTTCCAGGTATGGCTGGGAGTCTCGGTTGAGTCGACCAATGAGAAACGAGCCTCCTGCTCACCCCATTCACTCTGCACCACTGACTCATCATAGGAGAGCCGTGGAGCCGGAGAGCCAGCAGCACTCAAGGCCGTATCCATTGTTCACTGTGGAGGTTTGGGAAAGCATGCGATTTCTCTTCTCCGCACCTTGACTTTCTTTTCATATATATATATATATATATATATATATATATATATATAAAATAACAAGACACATCTCATAGATTTGTTGTAAGGATTCAGTGAGAGACTCTAGTAGGAAGTGCCAAGTATCCAGTGTTGATTCTTATTAGTTATGACTTAATGGACTTCATTATCAGAGTTTGGCAGAAGCACCATCGATCTCTCAATAAATAGACATTTCTATGATTTCTTAAAGTACACGTAGTCCCGAACCAAGAAATGACTGTGGTGGGCTAGCAACCTGAAGAGACTTGGCTGTTCTCTTGTTAAAGGATTAGAATGAATGATGATAGAATGTCAGGTTAAATCCAGAGAAACCTATAAGGGTTACTCCCCTTATAGGGGGGTTACTCTCCAAGAACAAGCTGAGATCTGCTTTCCCATGAGGGGTGCTATAGCCAATCTCATCACTTCTATGGCGTCACCCAAACATATAACTAAAGTCAATGAGTTGCTTCAACTGAAAAAAAAAAAAAATCAGTCTATCTAGTTCAAGCTTTCACGCATGTCAGTTTCTATAGATGGGAAAAGGGAGACTTAGTGAATCTGAGTTATTTGCCATTAGCCCAGCTGAGTTATAAACCTTGACCTCCTGTCTGTTAACAGAATGGTCCCATGTGCTCCCCAGCAACACTACAGGGACAGCAGCTGCTAACCCAGTGCTTTACCCAGAACAGCCGATGGCCTTGTATGGCATTTCTGGTAACACCAGCCTGCACTCATCCTTGCGAAAGACACAACCTATCCAACCACCAACCAGAGGCTTCCTAGTTCTGAAGCTCTTCCCCAGGAAGGCAGACTCTGTGACGATTTTAGACAAGAGAAAAGATAAAGGCCTATTATAAAACACCATCAAACAGGTAAAACATTGTCTACTATCATTAAATATGCCACGTGATCTGCAAACCGGGGCTGAGATTATTCCACTCAGAGGAGAAAGTCGATTCTCAAAGATGGTGTACCTGAGAATCGCCAACAAGGCTTGTTGAGACGGGGAAGGCAACCTCTAGCCTACTGTTCTAATTCAATAGGGCAGGGTGAGCCCCAATATTTACATTTCTAACAAGTACCTCCTGGTGCTGCTGATGCTGATTTAGCCATAGCTTGCAAACAGCCGGGGCAAAATCAAACAGATGAGAGAAGATAGGGAAGCGAGGAACATGAGAACACGAGGAACACAGGCCACAGGGGAGGCTGAGCAGGCAGATCTGTGCTGGGCAGGGTGGGGAACAACATGACCACCCCACCCAGCATTCATATGCCCAGGTACTTGACTTGCCACAGGCAAGCTGGGAACACCGGGTCCAACGCACACACCTTGCAAAACCAACAAGCTCCCACAGGAACTCAAATCCAGAGTTTGGCTTAGTTGGTGTTTTAGGGATGCTGCCTTCCTTGAAAGGCATCTATCTCCCTACCTACTTGCTAATGATTGGCAGGCAGTAGTGAGTAGTGGGGTTCCCTGTAACTCCAGCCTGGGAAACTGAGGAAAGCAAATCTGAGGCCAACTGGGGATAGGTAATGAGACTCGATCTAAAAAACAAAACAAAACAAACAAGACAAAACAATGACTTGGGAGGCGTGGCTGACAACAGGAGCCAGGTACAGTCCTTTCTGGAATGGGCTGTAACACCTAACTGTGGAGTGTGCACTTCCTGTTTAGATGCCAAGGTGGAGAGAGAGGCCTCTTCCCTGGTCCAGACCCAAGTTTCCTGACCTGGTAAATAAGGAAGCTAAGTGGATTTCTTTCACAGATCTCTCCACGCTCAAATCTCTGTTTTTGTGGACTCCCCTGATGAGCCTCTAGGGAAAAACCTTCCCTCGCAGGATCCAACTAGAACAGGCCGTTGGAGGCACATTTTGTACCGAAAAGATCAACCACAAACCACAAGGCTAGCAAGCATGCAGCAGCAAATGTTTCCTTTGGGCTTCCAAACATGGGTGAACATATTTTAAAGGGAAGTTTGTGCTAACAGGCATGCTGTAAAACACCATCTGGGGTTACGAGCCATCCATTTTCAGTCCGTGGGACAGACACTGGAGCTGCCACGGTGCCACGGGCTTGGGTGTTGCACACCTATACCACGAGAACACAGAAGGCTTCTCTGGGTTTAAAAATATTATTTCATAGACCCTCAAAAGTGTTTCCAGGAACATCTGCAGCTATGGTGAAAGTGGATTTTGGTTAAGGGAATACTCGTACCAGGCACAGAGACAGATGCTCAGAGTGGACTAGTTCCCATAGACACTGTGGTGGTTTGAATGAAAATGACCCCTGTAGGCCCACAGGGAATAGCACTATTAGAAGGTGTGGCCTTTTGGAGTGGGTGTGGTTTTGTTGGAGGAAGTTTGTCACTGGGGTGGGCTTTGAGGTTTCAGTTGCTCAAGCCAGGCCCAGTGTCATTCTCTCTCCCTGCTGCCTTCAGATCCAGACGTAGAACTCTCAGCTACCTCTCCAGCACCATGTCTGCCTGCATGCCGCCATGCTTCTGTGATCACGACGATAATGGACTAATCCTCTGAACTGCAAGCCAGCCCCAACTAAATGTTTTCCTTTATAAGAGTTGCCACGGTTATGGTGTCTCTTCACAGCACTAGAAACCCTAGCTAAGACAGTCACTGTAACTGAAACAGGTGTTTCTTTCAAACAAAAAAGTTGTCATCTCTGTGTATCGGATGTACACACAGTGGTAAATGTCTCTATGTGAAGTTAAAACTGAATCTAACCAACATCATCCCCTTTCTATTGTCTGTTTTAGGCAAATATGCCCCCTTCACTTCTGCCTGTCTGCATCCTTTGGAGGATGGGTATGTTCTCCCTACATCCGCATCAATTCACATTCAAGTTTCCCTCTGCCTCCTTGCCTGGGAGCTTGCCAGCCAGATGAGATCAGTTTCCCTGACTCCTCCAGAACCTATTTTTCTCTAATGCTCGTGTTTGCCCAAATACCACTCCGTATTTACTCTTCTTGGCATTAATTCCCCCTTTTTTTTTTCAACTCACTACAAAATCTGTGAGTGAACAACGGTTCTCTAGCCATGCTGGCTCTTGCCTGTGATCCCAGCATTGGAAGGTAGAAGCAGGAGGATCAAGAATTAGTTCAAGGGGACCTGGGAAGATGGCTCAGTGGTTAATAGCACTGACTGCTCTTCCAGAGGACCTGGGTTCAATTCCCAATACCCACATGGCAACTCACAACTGTCTATAACGCCAGGATCCAACACCCTGACCCAGGCATACATGAAGGCAAAACATCAATGCATATAAAATAAAAAAAATAAAAAAATAATTAGTTCAAGGCTAGCCCCAGCAACATAGCCTACAAAGCAAGTTGAAGGTTTGCCTGGGTTATATATAAGATCCTTTCTCAAAGAACATAGGAACAAAAAGGAGGAGGAAGAGGAAGAAGGGGAACAAGAGGAAGGGGAGGGGCCGGGTGGTGGTGGCGCACACCTTTAATCCCAGCACTTGGGAGGCAGAGCCAGGCGGATCTCTGTGAGTTCGAGGCCAGCCTGGTCTACAGAGTGAGTTCCAGGAAAGGTGCAAAACTACACAGAGAAACCTTGTCTCGGAAAAAAAAAAAAAAAAAAAAAAAGGAAGGGGAGGGAAGTGAAAGGAAGGAAGGGCGGGTAAGGGGGAGAGCACTACTTCATTCTTTCATATCTTCTCAGTGTTTAGTGCAAGCTTAAAGGTAAGAAGGTCTAGGCTGCCGTGTTCCTTGGGACCTGGAGAGAAACCAACCACACGGCACAGAATGCCAAGGCTGAGTTTCTAGGCCTGGCCTTTTGGTGGCTGTATACGCATCCAGGCGAAAGAGCCAGCAGCATCTCAAAGGGATGCAGCTGCCACTTTTCTATGATTAAAAAAGACAAAAAACAAAAACCTTGGCTCCCCTCTGAGAGGGAGTGCTTAGTGATCCTTCCTTCAGTGCATGCCGCCCCTCATTTCTTCACAGAATATGTCTGCAACAGGGCTCTCAACCTTCCTTGGGTTCTACCTGCTGTCCAGATCCAGTCGGGTTATACCCAGAGGGCACCCTGGCTGGCAGACAAGACCCTCCACCAGGCAATGAACAGCCCATCGAGGGAGTCAGACCGGGAGACTGAGAAAAGTTGGCAGAAGGCCATAAAGCTGTTGGTTATTAGGCAAGGTGTACACCGTGAGAATGTGAGTCTCAGTGACAGAAATGGGAACATAAACACACAACAAGGAATCAATAATGAGGATCAAAACTTATTGAAGCGATGGGAAGAGCTGTGGAGGCGTATCTAGATCAGTGGTTCTCAATCTTCCTCATGCTGCGACCCTTTAACACTGTTCCTCACGCTGTGGTGACTCCCAGCCATAAAGTTATTTTCATTGCTTCTTTTTTGTTGTTGTTGTTTGTTTTTTTTTCAGAGCTGAGGACCGAACCCAGGGCCTTGCACTTGCTAGGCAAGCGCTCTACCACTGAGCTAAATCCCCAACCCCTCATTGCTTCTTCGTAACTGTTATTTTGCTCCAGAGCAGTGTCTCAGTTCCTAAGACCATCGGAAATATGTGTTTTTCCAGTTGTCTGGATCCACAGGTTAAGGACCACTGATCTAGGAATTACTTGGGTGAACTTGGGTGAGCCACAGGAAACCCCTGTGTATAGAGAGGAAGGTTTGTCCTGGTGATTGAATTAGTCACTAACACTTTGCAAATGGCAAAGAACACAGGCCACTGAGAACGTAAGATTTCTTACCGGAACTCAATCGTTCTTTGTATTTGTTTTGTTTTGTTATTTGAGACAGCATCTCATGTGGCCCAGGCTGGCCTCAAACCCACTATGTAGCTAAGGAAGACCTTGAACTCCTGATCCTCCTCCCTCCACTTCCCAAGTGCTAGGGTTATAGATGTGCAACACTATTCAACGCTTTTGTTATCTCTGGGTGGGAGACTGAGCATGGAGCCTGGCATATGATACGTAAGGACTCCATTACTGAGCTACACCTTTATTCCCATGTTTACTTTTTATTTTGAGACAGGGTCTCATTAAGTTGGCCAGGCTGGCTTTGAAGTTATTCTATTGCCCAGACAGGCCTCATATTTGAGATCTTCCTGCCTCAGCCTCCCAAGTAGCTGGGGTTTCAGGCCTGTGCCACTGGGGTTAGTTATACTGGCTCTTGTAAGAATATTTCTAAAGCCAGGTGTGGTGGTGCACACCTGTGTTCCCATTACTTAGGAGGCAGAGGCAGGAAAGTCAGGGGTTCATGCTTAACTCCTGCTACCACGTGAGTTCAAAGCCAATCTAGGCTACACAAGACCCTGTCTCCAAAACAAAACAAAACAAAACAAACACACAAAAAGAATACTTCTGCATGGTTGTCTCTGTGTGTGTGTTTTCTGTACACTTAGGTCTTTCATGAGTTCTCTATTGTTTTGCAAGTACTCCACATGCTCCATTTTCTCTATAATTCCCTACTAAGTGATGGTGGACGAGTAGGTTCTCATTCCTGTTGGTGATTACGTAAAGAATCTGAAAACTTACCAAGCCCTATTTAGAGCCCCAAGAATGCCTAGCAGAGCTCCAAACACCTGTGGCTACTTTTCAAAAGCAGCACTCATTAAGCCGAAGACAGTATCTTCTTCTAAAGATAGCTAAGCAAAATCGCATCAGCTCTCAGCCACATTCTCCTGCCAGTCATTTGGACTGGAGTGGCCTTTGGCGAGATCTAAAAAGTCACACTCTGTTAATTAGGCTAGCAGAGACAACGGCGGCAAGCTGGACAGGGACTCTGGGAAATCATTAAGATGCTAACGGGCCCTTGAGAGACTTTTCTCAATTGAACATCACCCCACCACCGCAGCACGCATCTCCAGTATCTTTTCATATTGGCTTTATTCCATGCAAGATGCTGGGATGCAAAGCCAACATGACAAACCCTTAAGCTACACACCAGAAAGAAATGATACTTGTGTTCTGAGCCTCGGCAGGCTGTCCTGATTCCTCGTTGACGCTCAGGCACCTATTTTACCTTGGAGGTCTATTCCTTGGTGATCCTTTGTTGGTATCACAGGTTCAGCTGCCCTGAAGGATGCTAATCAGTTAACTATCTCGTTTGTTCTTCCCAGAAACTTAGACTGCCAGCAGATCAGCCCACATTTATGAAACTAGTAGCTTTTCCACGGATGATGCAACAAAATTCAGGGACAAGGAACTAACCTCAAAAGCAATTTCCTTATTTTAAGGGCGGAGCTGTGGCCAGTCAGTGGAACTGGTCCAGAATAAGAGTTGTTCAGACCGAAATATAAACTTGAACAAAGTAAAGCCAACAGAGGGGCGTTGGAAATGTAGCTCAGTGGTAGAGCACTAGCTTAGCATGTGCAAGATTGTGGGTTCAGTTCCCAAACAAGCAAAAAAAGGGCAAGCTAAACAACAAGCATTTGCTTTAGTTTGACAACAAAGCAATAGTTTGTATGTGACCGATATAATGAATTGCTGTATATAATTTAGTATGCAAGTGAAACTCAACACTGTCCATGTTCAGAACCACAATATTCTATGGTCCTTGCTTGATTTTTGTAGTCTGTCTTTTTTTTCTTTCTTTCTTTTTAATGGGGTGCTGGGATTTGAACCCGCGGCTTTGTGCATGGTAGACAAACACTATGCTACTGAGCTACATTCCCACCCCTGATTGTTGAAGTATTTCTAAACTTCTGCATAATATGAAAATAATCTCTCTTTCTCCTGTTCTCTGCCATCATATTTTATTTGTTGCCAACATTGCGGCATCTAGTTTCCTGAACTTTCTACTGATGTTTCATGTTACCTGTGACAGATGGGGATGCTCTAACCCACACCAAATTCAGCCCACTAATTAATCCTAAGTCAATGTGTAAGTTCTCGACATCTCATTGCATGTAGAATCAGTTGGTTTGTTGGGCTGTGTTTTTTGGTTTGGTTTGGTTTGGTTTGGTTTAGTGAGATAGGTTCTCATGTAGCCCAAACTTTCCCTATATCCAACAATGACCTAGAGTTCTTCATCTCCCTGTCTCCACCTCCCAAGTGCTGGATTACAGATGTGGATGTGTACCACCTCACCCAGCTGCAATTTGTTCTTTTATGTCTGCTTATGGTGTCTATCATGATCTGAGAATAAATTGTTTGTTTCTGAATTGCATCATTTTGTGAGTGCTACACCACAGAAGTGCTGAACCTTTAAATCAATATTTGTTCTGCAGTTTTTGAATGTGTGACTTAAAGGTTTAAATGCGACCATTATTATAAAAAGAATATCAAAAGTCTTAGATTGAAGCAGGACATAAAGATACACACTTACAATCACATCGCTCAGGAGGATGAGGCAGGAATGCCTTTCTATACCCTCAGAGCAAAAACAAGAGAAAAAAAATCTGTAGAGAAAATGAATCCAGTCTTGATAATACAGCATTGATTATACTTGAGGTTATATGTGTGTGTCCTTCTTATTATCTTTAAGCCTTTATTTTCTAACTGTGGTAGTCTGAATATAATTGGCCCCCATAAGCTCATAGGGAGTGGCACTATTGGGAGGTGTGGCTTGTTGAAGTAGGAGTGGCCACTACGGAGGTGGGCTTTGAGGTCTCTTATGCTCAGGATACCAAACAGTGTCACAGATCACTTTCCTATTGCCTTCCGATCAAGATGTAGCCAGCACCTGCCTGCATGCCGCGATGCTCCCCACCATGATAATAGACTAAACTTCTGAACTATAAGCTGTCACCTCAATTAAATGTTTTCCTTTATAAGAGTTGCCATGGTCTTAGTGTCTCTTCACAGCACTAGAAATCCTAAGACACTAACTCAAGGTCATTCTCAGCTTCTTGTAGTTAGTTATATGCATCGTAGTTAGTTCCACAGTAAACATCACTCCAGTTCAAACAGAGTTTCTTAAGCCCTTCAAACAGACTTTTACCATAGGTTGGTAGGTACAGGTCAAAGTTTCATCTCTCTAGACCTCTAATCACTGGGTCTTTTGGGTGACTAGCTCCATCCTGAGGGTTCTATTGATCCCACACTAAGTCTCCAAAGCATAAACTGTGAGGAAAACAATGAGGATTTGGAGTCTGTGAGGAACACTGAACAAAAACAAATACATTTCACTTCTTTAAAAAAATATTTTTATTTTATAATTAATTTAATTTTTCATATCAGCCACGGATTCCCCTGTCCTCCCTCCTCCCACCCACCCCCACTTTTTTTTTTAAACTTTTTTTAAATTTATTCTTTGTGTCTTTCACATCATGACTCCCAATCCCAACCAACAGGTTCAGCTCTACTGTGCTGCCCACGCAAGATGCAGGGTCCTCTTTCCGGAGTGCTGCAGCTGGTAAAAGGGAGGGCCAACTCCCTCACCCACCACAGGTGACAGGGTCAAGGGGATGATGGGGCATCTTTCCCTCACCCTCCCCACCACATGGCAGACAGGGGAATGTGGCCAGCTCTCCCACTCTCACACCCTCAGGGCTATCTCACCCATACCTCTGCCAACAGAGTCAGCTCTACTGCGCTGCCTAGGTGAGGTGCAGGGCCCGTTTTCCTGAGTGCTGCAGCTGGTAGAGGGGAAGGTCAGCTAGCTTATCTGTTGCAGGCAGTAAGGGAGCAGTCTCACTGCCGCGTGCCAGATAGGTAGTGGGTACAGCTCTCCCACACTCACACCTTTGGGGCTGGCTCTGTTTTACTGCCCAGGCAATGTGCAGGGCCTGCTCTCCCAACTGTGCAGCTGGAGGGGGCAGCAGGAGGCAGGGACAGCTCTTCTGCTCTCATGACCTCAGGGCCAGCTCTCCCACCTGCCTCAGGTGTTGATGGGTGTGTGTGTGGGGGCATGCACTTTTTCATTTAGAGGCTTTTTTTATATTTAAGATTTATTTTTATTTTCTGTGTATGAGTATTTGACCTGCATGTATGTATATGTACCACATATTTGCCTGTTAGCCACAGAGGTCAGAAAAAGATATCAGATCCCCTGGAACTGGAGTTACAGAAGGTTGTGAGCTGCCGTGTGGGTGCTGGGAATTGAACCTGGATTTTCTGGAAGAGCAGTCAGTGCTCTTAGCTATGGAACCACCTCTCTAGCCCCAACTTGCACATTTTATCAAATGAATATTTTATTCAATTGTCTTCCACCAATATGTGGGCTCTTGTTATTTCTATCTACTTAACGAATCATCTTTAACAGCCAAACAAGGGAGGCGGGGGGAAGTAGTTGTTCCCTAAAGGTAAGCATTATATTGCTTACATCTTGGTATCTTGTTCATTGTGATCAAAAGCAGGATCACAGGGTCTCAGTATTTATAAGTTGATTGTCTTAGTTAGGGTTTTATTGCTGTGAAGAGACACTATAACCATGGCAACTCTTACAAAGGAAAACATTTAATTGGGGCTGGCTTACAGTTTCAGAGGTTTAGTCCATTATCATCACGGTGGAAAGCATGGTGGCATGCAGGTGGACATGGTGCTGGAGAAGGAGCTGTGAGCTCTACATCGTGATCTACAGGTGACAGTAAGGGAATGTCATACTAGGCCTAGCTTGAGAATCTGAGACCTCAAAGCCCACCTCCATAGTGACACACTTCCTCCAACAAGGCCACACCTCCTAATAGTGCTATTCCCTATGGCCAAGCATTCAAACACGTGAGTCTATGGGGGCTATACCTATGCAAACCACGACACTGATTAAAGATAAAATATTTATCAGAAAATTATTTTTACAGTAAAATAAGAAAAAGAATACTTCCAGGTTCCCCTAAGATTTAGTGGAGAAACCTGTGCCTCAAATTAACCCATAATGCAATGCGATAGAATTATGTATTACAAGAAGAAAACATGTTTGCCCGGCGCCCTGCTCCCCAGCTTATTCAGATCCACTGACCAGCGAAAAGCTGTCACTAACCCTGTGTCTTGTTGGTTGCCACATGAAAAAGACAGTTCTGTCACTACATCAGCCACCCCGAGATCCAAAGATCAAGAGAAAAAAAAATATGTTTTTGATGTTGTTATCCCTCCCAGGAAGAGCAACAGTGGGAGGAAGAATAGCCTCATTCTGTCTTCTTGCTTATGCAAGGGCTATTCACCATCTCGAGTGGCCTTTTCTCTGTGCCAAGCACATCACAGTATCCCTTTCATCAGCTCCTCGGCACAAGCAACAAGCGATAGAAATATTACTGTCCCTGATGAGTATCAGCATGGGCTCTGGAGACCTGGAGAATTTTATGAGGGACTTGACCACTTAACACAAACAGTACAGCTTAGGAGAAGACATGCAATGAGCCCTGAGAAAACCCAGAAAGGACTTCCTTAAAAACAAAACCCTGGGGAACAGCTCATCACTTTAGGCTCAGTACATTGCAAACCAACCCAACCCAAGCATTTTAGGGTACTCAGCAATACCAGACACAGCAAGATAGGGGGCACTATAGTGAGGCTGATGTCCACTGCCATAGGATTTAGGGTCTAAAGTGTGGCCTACAGGGCTGGAGAGATGGCTCAGCAGGTAAAGGCACTTTAAAGGACTTTCAAAATCCTAAATAGGAACTCTGCTACCCAACTATGGTGCTTGTGCTCTCTCTCTCTCTCCTTCCCTCCGTCCCTCTATCCCTCCTCCCTCCCTCCCTCCTCTCCCACCTCCCACTCTCTTTCTCTTATACTCATCTTTAGCACTTAGTACATTTGTACTTCATGCTCACCATTCGCCCGTCTTAATGCTGAACACTGAGACATAACAGTGAACAAGAAAATATTGCAGAATTTGGGAAGGGGAAGTGACTCCAGGGGTAGGGTATTTGTCTGGCATGCATGGAGCCTTGGGATCAATCTCCCACATGGCAAACTGGCTGTGGTGGTAGAGATAACTATTACCTCAGCAGGTGGCGGCGGTGGGATCAGAAGTTCAAGGTCACCCTTACCAACGTCGCGAGTTGGTAGGCCAGCCTGTGACACATGAGACACTGTCTCCAAAAACTGCTGAACAAGTAGGTGTAGTGGGTAGCCAAAAGTGACGCCCCCTTCTCCCTAAGGTTTCATATTTCTCAGGGTTATAGATGATGGTTATAGGGTTGGGGGTGAAAAAATATTAGACTCAGTATTCTCATAAAAAAAAGGAAAAAATGGAATGGATAGGTATAAGATATTATGGTAGATTATTATATATACTAGTAAACAAATTTAGTAAAATACCAGCCTTAGATAATTTGCACTGTAATTTGCACTGCTATGGATTCTTATATGTTGATACAAATGTAAACTATTTTTATATTCCTGTTTAAGATAATTTGTATATTGATACAAATACAGAACTATATTTGTTATAATGTACATATATTTCTACACTTATTTGAAATATTTGTATATTGATGCAAATGTAAATTTATATCTGTCATACTTTATGTATGTTCTACTTCTGTTTAGGATATTCGGTATATTGATATATATTTAAGATTATATATTTAAGATTGTCATATTGCATATTACACTATATATTCCTACCTCTGTTATAAATATCTTGTGTATTGTCACAATTTTGAAGTCATCGTTCTTTACCATACATTTGTTTATAGACTGTTTACCTTGTTTACATGAAACCTTAGTCCTTAGGTTATTTCGGTAGATAAGACTTATAGATTTATAGTCACCTATGCTTGTCATCTCTAAAGTTACATTAGTTAGGTTATCCAGATTTATAGATACATAGGTCAGATGGACAGGTAATCTTCAAACACTTCATAGACCTAGAGAATATGGCATTTAAATAACTTACAATTCTGTTGACGTGAGGCACAATTGCTCCTGGCTGCACCAATTTGATTCCGAGAGAATGTTGGGCTTCTAAGACATTTCCATTTGGAAGTTTGTCTTCTTGGCACAAAATGGCCTACTGGGCAAAGAACTGCCCTTGCCTCCACTGCTGACAGTATGAATGCAATGCTGTCCTTTCTGGACAAGCGGGACACAAGGAAAGCGACCACTGTACTCTGCCAAGACAGGGTAAGATGGTCTTTCAGAATTCCTGCTTCTGAAAATGGTCTGTCAGATACTCTAGGCCTGTAGCCAATTTGAATGCACCAACAATGCTGAGAAACATTAAGTGACTGTCCAGGCTGCCAGCTGTCTCCGTCTACTCTTGCAAGATTCCCGAAAGTTGCTTGCATCCATCTACCATTTCTCAGATACCATTATATTCCTTCTCAGGTCTTTGATGGGATTGAAGACTAGCAGTTATAGTTACAACTTAGTATATATATATATATATATATATATATATATATATATATATATATATATTCTCTTACATAGAACATATTAAGTATTAGATTCAGGTTCTTTAGGATAGGACACCTTTTAGAATAATCTTTGTAACATACCATTTACCTACGCTCTAGACTTCTCTGGATTTTAGTATGTGTTTCTTGCTTGATATTGTTTGCATTGATTGTAGTTCCATCTTATCTAGGTCATTATCCCTCATTACTCCTGGACAATATTTGATAACCATTCCTTTGTATATAATCTTGTATTAAGTTAGAACCTTCTTATTTAGACAAAAAGGGGGAGATGTAGTGGGTAGCCATTCCAGCTTTGGTCTGGAAGTTCCAACCCCCATTGAGGCTTCGGTAACTATCACACCTACAAGGCGGGGCCAAGGGAGGGCCCTGAAGACCCGAGATCAGGACGCCGCGCTCTCCTGTTTCCTGGACCTGGATGATAGAGGTAGATCAAGGGGAGTTCTCCAGAGAACACCGCCGCCGGACTGAACTGCGTCTTTTCCAGAACCTGCCACCTACCTATCCCTTCATTTGTAAGTTACCCACTAAATAAACCTCCCTTTTAACTACGTGGAGTGGCCTTAATAATTTCACCAATAAGTGGGGAATCTGAGTGACTGTTCACAATCCTCTTTCTTAGTGACTTAGACTAAGGATCAGTAGGGTCAATAGGGACAGGACGCATAGAATAATGCATGTAAAATCTTTTCCAAATTAGAAGGTGCTGTGGGAATGTCAGCCTATGTTCTTAAGGGCAGCACAAACACTTGCCAGAAGACTGGGAGGAGGAAAGGAAAACTGGCACAGACAACGTTGTTATTAACCAATGGTTAACAAGCAGCGTCACGTCCCGTTGTTTTCTCGGACAGCATCCGTGCTGTCTATTATAATGGCTGCTGTGAGTGCACGAAGCCGTGAGAGCTGAACATTCCCGTCTTAACTACACTCCCATCATCAGCGACCCTGAAGGAGGAGTCTGTGTACTAAATATTTAGCAACTCCAGCAACACACGGAGGCGACAGACTGCCTGCGATACAGAAAGAGAAAGAAACGTTATGGGGCTCACAAGAGAATTGCCAAGTGTCTCTGTCTTGCATATAGATACAGGACTGAAAACAAGGGAGCTGCTCAGCTAAATAAAAGCACTCAGTTCCTCCTCCCAACATGAGCTGCGAAGCTCAGACGGTCAATGCCAGAAGCCCTAGTGGTCCTCTAGTTTGAAAGGAGGAAACAAGAGGATCTGGTCTCCCTGCTTGAAAACGAAAAGCAATTTCACTTTCCACTAGGGATTAACCAACAAGCATCTATTTGTATTTTTGCTGGATCCTTAGAACAGCGAGGATGTCTAATGAGTTACAAAAACGGAACGATGTGCAATCATCTATATAACTAGTGGGTAAAAGTAAAATAGTCTCACCCTCTTGACCTTGTACGCATGTGAGGGACTACCCCATACCAAGCAGAATTAGCATTTGTTCACGCTTGTAGCAGGAGATATTGAGTCTATGTTCCTGGCAAAGGACAAAAAGAAGAAGACATCTATAGAGGGATTTATTTACTCAATATCTGGCACTTATAGTTTTTTTTATTTGTAAGAAACAGAAACTGGCCAGGCATAATGAATGGCACATGCCTTTAATCCCAGTACTCGAGAGTCAGAGACAGGCAGATGTCTAGGAGTTTGAGCCAGCTTGGTCTCCATACTAAGTTGCAGGCCAGCTAGGGCTACATAATGAAACCCTGTCTCAACAACAATCAAACAAGAAATACAAACTGGAGAAGCGGTACACACCTGCAATCACAGACTAGGTAGGCTGAGGCACAAGGACAGCGGTGAGTTCAAGAGAGCATTGCTAATTAGTGAGCGCCAGGCCGTTCGGGGCAACCTAGTGAGACTGCATCTCAAAAGCAGACAAACTGCCATTATTATAAATCCAGTAGTACTCTTTCCTTTCATTTAAGTTATCAATAATGATAAATTGAGATATTTGCCTAAACGATAATCAAATTCTGTAAGTATGACTATTACAGGGATGGGAACCCTCCCAACACAGTCCACATATATAGATGCTCGTGAATACAACAAAACAAAACAAAACAAAAACAAAAAAACTGAGACATTGCATATGGTGGTATAGGTCTGTAAGCCTAGCACTTGGGGAGTTGAGGCAAGAAGACCCCAAGTTTGACAGCAGCCTGAGCTACCTAAGGTTCTGTCAAAGGAGGAGGAAGAGGAACTAGAGGAGAAGGAAGACGAAATGGAGGAGGAGAAAGAGAAGAGGAGATAACTGATCCTGGCCATTAGATGTTTCCTCTGACAGAGGCTGAAGGTTCCAGAAGCACAGGGGGTGAGGGGTTAGGTGGTCCAGGAAGAGGGAGGCTTTAGGAGATCGCGCCCCATTTCCTAAGCACTCTCCTGAGGTCTGGCTTCAAGCAGGAAACCTGAGGATCCAGAGGCATCAGGACAGGATGGCAGAAGTGAAAACAGCCAGATGATCTCCAAATCCTTACAGATTTCCAAGTCTTCCCTGGATAAACATTTCTTTCAGAAGTGCTGATAAGGAGCCAAACCAACTTCCGCTCGCTCCTCTGTGTTTCTCTTCAGGAAAATAAGTTATCTAGCGACAAAAGAAGCACCCCAAATGGAGCTAGCAGGAAAACAACCGGGGAAGAGTCCCTCGGGTTCATTAAGCATGTAAATTAGTCAACTGTTTTGTTCCAGGATAAACAGTGACTCAATAAGTCCTAGTGTACTAGAACAGCGGTTTTGTTTTTCTTAATTAACTTCTCTGGGGGGTGGGGCACATGTGAAGATCAGCGGACTCTTGACGGAGTTGGTTCTCCCCTTCTACCACATGGTTCCTGGAGACTCTGGCTGTCAGACATGGGAAGTGAGCACGCCTTTACCCGCCGAGCATTCTCCGTGGCCCTAGCATAGTGGCTTCTCTTGAATTCCTGTCCCTAACTGGTCCGTCTTCACGGGAAAGATGCAATGATAAGTTACAGCGACCACGTCCTCAGTTAGCAGACGCTGTGCTTCTTGGCTAGATGCCACTGTTGGTGCAAAGTCAGCAAATGGTGAACGTTCAACAAATGTGCTGGCTCCCAGCCCCGCTTCTTAGATTTCATGGATGTTTCTCCATCATTTCCTCTTGGTAGTAAACATAGCAAAAGAAAATTTATGCTTCTTATATCCGACTTGTGTTGTCAGCACTGGAGTAGAAAGGCAGGAGAAATTCAGATATGTGCCTCATATTTTAAAAAAAAAAAAAAAAAAAAGGTTAAACACCCAGTTATCAGAGAATAAAACCGCTTTTACTTGGATTCATTTCTTAGTTACATTTACGATGACGCCGTACAAAGTCTGAGGCAAAGTTCCTGCCCTATTATCACTACAGTCGGCAGTTAGGCACAAGCTTAAATCTTATTAACCGGAGGGAGGGGGAAAAATGCCTCCTTGGTAGCCAAGGTTATCTCTAATTTCTAATTTCTAGAGACGGAAAGGAAGAACTTGACAAAATGAGTTGAAACGGCTGACCCGCAGGACCTATCCTCGGATTCTGCAAGGAAAAGCACACTGTCAACTTTTCCAGAAAGTCCACCTGCCTCCGCCTTAATTCCTCCTTAAGTAGCTTTGCTCATACAAAGAGAACCGGCAGCCTTGACGGGGCCTTTTCTGGGTGGAAGTATTTCTTAGAAAGACATCAGAATTCAGGGGATACAAATCGGTCCTTGCAGCTTGAACTAATGCCATTGGCAGCATCTGTCCTTTGCTGACAGCTGTGCTTTTCTTCCGTTGGGGTGTGGGGAGGAGAAGTGAGAAAGTCTTGCTGTGTAGCCCTGGCTGCCCAGGGTGGCCTTGACTTTACGGCTTTTGGTGTACTGGGATTACAGGTGTGCACTCCGTCTGACTTACTTTACTGCTCTTACTGAGCACACATGAATGACAGTTTTTCCAAATCAGGGGCTGGTAGGGGATGGGGTGACAGAAAGTGAGGGTGTCTCGGGACAGGGTGTCACTGTGGGGCTGTACAGGGAGCAGGATGCTAAAAGCAGGCAGTTCCAAAGTTCATGGCAGTATCTCCCAACCTGTCTTTTCAACAGCAACTTTCCTCCTTGGATAGATGCCCCCAGAAAGTATTTTTCCCTAAATTTTACCTTAATCACATTATATACTGGGGGGGGGGGGGGCGGGGGCACATCCACTTTGTCATCATTGAAACCAAATGATCTTTTGTGGAGGACATGATTATCCCCCTATCATGCCCTAGCTCTAGAGTACAGCAGATATTCTGTGTGGGCGGGGATGACCCCATCTCTCCCCAAGAGAGAGATCTTGATTGAGCTAAGTTAGACAGAAGAAAAACACCTTCCTCACCATGATACAGCTATACTGATGTCCATGAATTAAGATAGGCCAAAAAAAAAAAAAAAGAAAAAAGAAAGAAAAAGAAAAACCAATACTCAATGTTTGTGTAGGTGGCTGATAGCAATCAGCCTTGTCTTCAGCCTGTATCAATGCCAGTGGCCCTGTGTGACAGCAGGAGGTCTTGATGAAGACAAAGCTAACGCCCAAAGAGGAGAATTAAGAGCACAGAAGAGGAACAGAAGAGGAATTCTAACCAAGCTTCACAGCGTCGCTTCATCCAAGAAAACAGCCTGCATATCGCCCCTATGATTTACCAATTACTTAAATACAAATTATGCCCCCCATAGGTGTATGGCTACAAACTATATATCTTGCTCAAAGGTGGGGAAGGTATCGTTTATCATGAGCCGAATATGAGTACCATGGCCTGGGAAGGTGGAGTCAGGTTATCCTGAATGACTATGGAAGAGGTCAGATGAGCTTTTGTAGTCAATGAACAAAAGTCATGAACCAATGCCTTTGCAGACGTGATGGTGAGAATATCAGGTAGGTGGCGGTTATAGCAAAGTGGAGAAATCTGTGCTATAGGTCTCAGATGCTGTCTCAGACATTCTTAGCTTTTTGGTTGGTGGACGCTAAGTCTGTTACGTTAAAACATTCCAAAGGTTTTACCTGATATATAAGGATGTTAGGGCAGATAAAGAAGTTAGTGATAAATGGCTAGGAAAGAGGCAAAAGGCAGTCTGAGATCATTTTGGTTCTGGGTCATTTCCAACTCTGGAGAATCAAAGTCCTAGTCAATCAGTTGGCATGCAGAATACTCAAAAACAATGTGGCCGTTTCAGGGAAATTCAGTTTACAAATGTAACATGCACAGTTATATGCCAGAGAATGGAAAGAGGGAGAGCCTTACATTTAAATCCAAGAAACCACATTCTCAAATGTATAATCTACATAAATGTGCGAAAACTGTTCATGCCTTGGATCTTTCCATTTTAGAACAGAGATAACTGAATTATTATAAAGAATCAAGGACATAATGTAACAATATACATATAATGCATAGACTAGGACCTGACACTGTCATTCTTATTCAGTAAGTGGCTGCATTGTTCCGTGTTCCAATACCCACTTCTTCACAAACCATCAAGAAAAACACATACCTGGGCTGGGGGAGGTGGCAGGTCTCTGCAGTCACAGATCAGTGGATAAAGTGTTTCCAAGGCAAGCATGAGGAATAAAGTTCAGATCTCTGAAACCTACATAAAAGCTCAGCAGCACGGAGCCCTCTTGAAGAGCAGTAACAGAGAATCCCTGAAGCAAGCTGGCTAGTTAGACTAGCTAAAACAAGATCCTGGGTTCAGTGAGAGATGCTACCTCAGTATAGAAAGTAAAGACTGACTGAGAAAGATGCTGATGTCAACACTTTGGGCCCCCACACACATCCACACACCTGTGCACATGCACCACACACTTGTAAATATGTACACACACACACACACACACACACACACACACACACACACACGGGAGTGGGGAGAACAACACACAAGCAGGACAGCGTGAAAAAAGTTTTAAGCTGGGCGGTGGTGGTGCACACCTTTAATCCCAGTACTTGGGAGACAGAGCCAGGTGAATCTCTGTGAGTTCGAGGCCAGCCTGGTCTACAGAGAGAGACCCAGGACAGGCACCAAAGCTACTACACAGAGAAACTTTATCTCAAAACAAACAAACAAACAAAAAGTTTTAAAAAGAAAACTCCGAATCTGCTCCCCTCCTCTACATTGATTACCATCACATTTTGTCCCAAATTCCATGAAGGTATTTACACTGTGCCAGAGTATTGCCACAAGCTTGTAAGGTCATGACTTCAGTATCAGGATAGCCCAGAACGAGAAGGTCCCCACAGGCCTGCTTTCCCACAGCATGGATCCAAGGCTTATAGGTTGTGAGCTGAATTTCTCCTGACCCCCTTGGCCCTGGAAGAGTCTCCTTAGCAGTTATGTTTTCTGTGCTAGAAGGATAGCTTCCTTATGTCCTTCCTTATGACAAATACCCAGCGGATGTGATGATACACAGCTATAATCCCAGGAGATGGAGCCAGAAGGATAAGAAGTTCTAGGCCAACAGGCTATGGAGACCCTGTCTCAAAAAAAAAAAAAAAAAAAAAAAACAAACAAACGAACAATCCAAAACAACAAAAATGCCTGTTGGCTGTAGCAGAATATTATTTTAAGATGTGTTACATTTGTTTATGCTGTGGAACATTTGTTTAATGACGCAAAGATGTGTTGCTTTTGTTTATGTTGCACTTGTTTAACTCTGTGAAGCTGTGCTACTGTGCCTGACTAAAACACCTGATGGTCTAATAACGAACTGAATGGCCAATAGCAAGGCAGGAGAAAGGATAGGCGGGGCTGGCAGGCAGAGAGAATAAATAGAAGGAGAAATCTGGGTGTTGGGGTCCCCCAAAAGACCAAAGAGCCAAATGAGCAAAAACAGTTTTTTTTCCTCCAACAACAGTTGGCATCTTCTATATTTCAAGTGCTTAGATTTTGAATAACTTAATATCAGTATTTGTCAGCTTTCCTATTTATTGAGTTAAGCTAAATTATTTTCTTAAGATTTATTTTAATAAAAATAATTTCTTGAGGCTGGGCGGTGGTGGTGCACGCCTTTAATCCCAGCACGCGGGAGGCAGAGGTAGGCGGATCTTTGTGAGTTCAAGGCCAGCCTGGTCTAGAGAGTGAGATCTAGGAAAGGCGCAAAGCTACACAGAGAAACCGTGTCTTGAAAAAACCAAAATAATAATAATAATAATAATAATAATAATAATAATAATTTTCTTAAAAGAACGATGTGAATGCATGTGTGTCTGTGTGTAGGTATGTGCACATGAAGGTAGGTGTTCATGGAAGGAGGTGTCAAATCATCTGGAATTGGAGTTTTAGGTGGTTCTGAGCTGCCCAACATGGGTACTGGAAACCAAACCTAGGCTCTTTGCAAATGTAGTATGTGCTTTTAACTGCTGAGCTATTTCTCCAGCCCCAGAATAATAATAATAACAATAGCAATAAGGTACATCCCAACTGTTGGGATTTTAAGTACATACCATTATGCACACTGAACAATCAATATTTACTGTGTATCCATCCACATGTTAAATGATATTTGCCATTCCCCAGTCTCATAAACCCCAATTTTCTGAAGACTACATCCCTCTGTGAATTTACCATTTCTCAATAAAGAGATTTCTAGGGAAATACCAGAATCATAAGTCTGTAGAAACAAGGATAGTAAGGGGATCCTAACAAATTCCAGAACCAAGAGTACCAGTCTGAGGGTCCAGGGCGATGGGGAACAGATCAAAGCCTTTTCCAACCGCTACCAACCATCTCTGTAGCTGCCATGGGCTTCCCTAGTCTGGAAGCCAGGCTGGCATCCCAAACCTGAGAATATAAACATTATCTTGTTCTTCACTCCGGTGAGTCATTTAGGCTGCAGCTCACCTTTCCTCCCCCCATCCTAAAAGACGTTATTTAAAGAGACAAACGAACAAAAATGGCTCTGTGCAGACCTGAGTAACTTAGGGGTCTCTATGGACATTACAAAGGATGTGACAGCCCCAATGAGAACAGCTCAAGTTGTTCCTCCTGCTACCCGCAAGGGGAAAGCTGCTTACCGCCATGTTGCTGTCCACTGAGCCTTCGCCCTGACCCAGTATCTCTTGTGTCCCTCCCCCAACTGTTAGATAACCAACAGAAAGAGTCACTGACACGGACTTCCACGTGTGATTAAGGATCTCAAATCTGAGAGAAAAATGAGGAAACCAGAAAAATGTGCCCACGATGGAGGGAAGTTCTTTTGCCACTTCCTATTTTTCTGAGTCACTAAACTCATGGAAATTCACCATCTATGACCGAATAGGAAGCAAAAAACTAAAAGCAAAACACTTCTAACCCAAATGAATACTAGAAATAATGGCAAACTGTCTTCCTTCATCCTTTGAAGTTTTCATGTTTATTGATTCTAAAACTCATAGTAGTCCATTAAATATCAAAACTGGCCTGTAAGAAAAGTAATCACAAATATATCATTCATAAACAATGAACATTCAAGCTTTTTTTTTTTTCATCCAGGCTATCAGTTGAACCCAGAGACTCATGTAGACTAGAAAAGTACTCCTCCAGTGAACTACATATTTAGCCCACTTGATTTCTCTGTGTGTGTGTGTGTGTGTGTGTGTGTGTGTGTGTGTGTGTGTGATGTGTCTGTAAGTGCACATGCACATGTATGTGCATCTTTATATAGGCCAGAAATCAATGTTGAGTATTCTTCCTCAATTACTCTCAACCTTCTTTTTAAAACATAATTTATTGATTGATCCTTTGGGAATTTCACGTCATGCACCCCAATTCTGCTCATCTACCAGTCCCCCCATATTCTCCCCTCACCCTTGAAGTGTTTCCCCCAAAAGAAAATTTTAAAAAAATTATAACCAAACCAAACAAACAAATAAACAAAAAACTTCTTCGCTCCTCCATCTTTCCTGCCTCTCCAACACCTCTTCATTCGTCTTAGTGGCCCTGGGAGCCTGGCTGTGTCACTCAGTTTACCCTTTTGTCCAGTCAGCCTTACTTGCAAATGTTCATTGCAATGAGTCATTGGTCTGGTTTAAGGCCACTTCAACCTTATTTTTCTAGACAAGAGGTCTCTCTGAATTTGGAGCTCACTAATTTGACTGGCTGGTCAACCATGCCCAAGGATCCTCCTCTCTGAGCTGGGATTACACAGATGCATGGCATTTTACCTGGGGACTGGGGATCCGATCTCTGGTCCTCAGGCTTATATGGCAAGCATTTCACTTATTAAACCATCATCCTACCCTATGAAGTCATTTTTATTATTTATTTGTTTGTTTGTTTGTTTGGTTGGTTGGTTGGTTGGTTGGTTTGGTTTTTTGAGACAGGATTTCTCCATGTAGTTTTGGTGCCTGTCCTGGATCTCGCTCTGTAGTCTCAAACTCACAGAGATCCACCTGGCCCTGCCACCCGAGTGCTGGGATTAAAGGCGCGCACCACCATCGCCTGGCCAAAATCATTTTTTTTTTTTAATCTAACTTATTTTTTTTTGTGCTTGTGTTTTGTTTGCATGCATGTCTGGGTACCATATGCACGCCTGGTGCCCACAGAAGCCAGAAGAAAGCATCAGATTCCTTGGGACTGGAGTTACAGACATTGTGAACCACCATGTGGGTGCTGGGAATTGAACCCAGGTCTTCTGGAAGAGCAGCCTGTGTTCTTAACTGCTGAGTCATCTCTTTAACCGCCATGTTTAATTTTTATCTATTTATTTATTTTTGGTTTTTCAAGACAGGGCTTCTTTTTGTAGTCCTCGTTGTCCTGGAACTTACTCTGTAGACCAGGCTGGCCTCGAATTCAGAGATCTGCCTGCCTCTCTGGCTCACAAGTGCTGGGATTAAAGGCGTGCGCCACCACTGCCCAGCTTAACCCCCATTTTTAAAATTTTTTTCTTCAAAGTACACACAAAAATAACTGCAGGACCAGAAAGATGGCTCAGCAGGTAAAAGTATTTGCCATGAATTGCTGGAAGCCATACCTGATGCCCAAAAGCTGTTCTCTAACTTCTACATGCACTCAATGGCACGAACATGCTCTCACTCAAACACATATACCCCCTACACACACACACACACACACACACACACACACACACACACACACACACACACGAATAAAGTTAAAGTTTAAAGCAACAGCTACATAGGGGTACAACTTCCTGAATGTTCATTGAGTGCTTACTAGGTAACTTCCCTTTCCTGATGGTCTTGCATGTGACAAAGTTCTTCTGCATGCTCTCCCTTCCCATGCTGAGGGCCTCCTACTGTCCCAGCATCGTGCTCCTGGCTCTCATAGGTAACTTATGAGGAGATGAGACGCAAGTGTCTATTGGCATGTTGGAAAAGCCTCTCACCTGACGACAATTAAATACTCTACTCTTGGCACCTGTGAAGTCCAGACAGGAAAAACTGAGGGGACAAAGGCAGAGCAAGGAGCCCCTTCCCCGAGAGTCTCCCTAAATCTCATCAGCTGAGTCAAGAATTCAAGCACAGTGGACAAAAACTGCCGTAAAGATTGCCGACTTGAGAGACTTCCTTTTTTGTAGAGAGATTTCCAACAAGAATGCTAAAATAGCAAGGGGCGTGCTGAAGACCTGAGCTAGTTTATAACCTTAGGGCTGGTCTTACTTCTTTCCCAGATGTAAACCTACAATTTTCTGGGAACCTCACAAACTATAAACAAACTCTAAAGGAGACTTTTGTTTATAGTAAAAATGTCTTAGCTTCCTTTGCAACCCCTGTGCCCTAGGTTTATCTTAGTGGCTGTAATCCTATCCAATGCACACCAGGAACCAGCCCCAGATCATTCACTCTCCTTAGCAACACTTTCCGATGTAACTTCAGAACCCACCGAAGTCACACACACGGTCATTGCTAAGACACTCAAGCTACTTAGATTCCCACAGCTAAGTTCTTAGGTATGTCCTAGCCTTCCTATTACAAAGACACTCAAGCTGGCTCCTGAGAATCCCACAGCTGTGCTCTTGGGTGTGTACTAGCCTTCCTAAAGGCCTCTCCTATTAATTCCCATGCTTAAACCAATGTCAAAATCTCTTATGAATAAACTCTAATTCTGTTTCACGCCAACTTGTCCTGAAGTTCATTTCTTTTTTTTTTTTTTTAGGCTGGCCTCGAACTCACAGAGATCCGCCTGTCTCTGCCTCCCGAGTGCTGGGATTAAAGGCGTGCGCCACCACCGCCGGGCTCCTTAAGTTCATTTCTGTAGCAAAGTGAAGAATCCAACTTCGTTTGGTAGAAGTCTCTGAAAGAACTCATCAGTCTCTTATAGGCAGCAGGACATCATTGCTGTTAATGTATTATCTATTTAATTTTTTTGAATCAAGGTTCTACTCTGTAGACCAGGTTGGTCTGGAACTCACAGAGATCCACCTGCCTCTGTCTCCCAAATATTAGGATTAAAAGCGTGTGCCATAGCTCCCAGTTTTGTCTTTGCTACAGCCTACTGGCTTCCTTTCTGCCACTCTGTCCAGTAGACGTAAGCGTTAAGACTTATGGCCACCTCTAAGGGTTCCTCTGGGACCTTCTGAAGGTCCCAAGGAAGCTGCAAGTTCCTTGGGTTCCAAGTTCAACAGATTTCAAAGACCCTTAGAACATGCCTGTGGCATTCTCAGGAACCAGTTTGAATGTCTTTGCAATACCCATATATGTGTCTTTGGTAGGTTCTGAAGTTACATTTGAAAGTGCTACTACTTTGTTTCTGTCATAGAAGGAGTAACGTTACAGAAAATGAGCAAGCTATATTTATATATTTAGGATACACACATACACAGCACCATCAAAAACAACAACAATTAGGCCGGGCGGTGGTGGCGCATGCCTTTAATCCCAGCACTCGGGAGGCAGAGCCAGGTGGATCTCTGTGAGTTCGAGGCCAGCCTGGGCTACCAAGTGAGTCCCAGGAAAGGCGCAAAGCTACACAGAGAAACCCTGTCTCGAAAAACCAAAAAAAAAAAAAAAAAAGAAAAAAAAAAAAGAAAAAAGAAAAAAAAACAATTAAAGAAAAAGCGGCCACAGAAAGAAAGAAAGAGAGAGAGAGAGAGAGAGAGAGAGAGAGAGAGAGAGAAAGAAAGAAAGAAAGAAAGAAAGAAAGAAAGAAAGAGCTACTAGGGGATCTAAGTGAGATCACGGGCTAGTTCCTGGTGTACACTGAATAGGATCATGGCTGATATGATAAGCCTAGATCACAATGCTTTCTCTTTCTCCTAGACTGTGTGCTCTAATTCCTACTTCTCTTATCTGAGCTATCTGAGCATCCTCTTTGGCTCTCTTCTGCACACAGCCAGCCAGGCATCCCAGGATTCTGGAGGTTAAGGGGAGAAGATTATGGAATTTAAGGTCAGTCTGGACTACATGGTGAGAGCCTGCCTCAAACAGAGGAATGAATAAAGGAAAGCAACCTTAGGAGAACCATTCAGTATTTAGTGATCAGTGTGTGTGTGTGTGTGTGTGTGTGTGTGTGTGTGTGTGTGTGTGTGTGTGTATAAAGGCAACAGCAAGAGGGTAAGAGTTTGGGAAGGCAGTCTGTTACAGAAAAAAAGCAAATATATCCCACGGTTTAAAAGAACTACAATTGCCTACAACTTAGCTAAAACTCACTGTGTGATGAATCGCTTTGTAGAAGCAGCCATCAGTGACTGCCCATGCTTGCTCCAGATAAAAGACAATAACTGAAAAGTTGGCAACATTGTCTTAGTTTGGGTTGTTATTGCTGTGAAAAGATACCATGACCACAGAAACTCTTATAAATAAAACGTTTAATTGGGTGACTCCCTTAAGGTTTCAGAGGTTTGGTCCATTATCGTCAGGACAGGAAGCTTGGCGGCATGCAGGCAGATGTGGTGCTGGTAGCTGAGAGTCCTACATTTTGCAGGCAACAGGAAGTTGACTGACACTGGGCAGTATCCTGAGTATAGGAAACCTCAAAGCCCACCCCCACAGTGACACACTTCCTCCAATAAGGTCATACACACTCCAACGAAGCCACACCTCATAATAGTGCCACTCCCTATGAGATTATGGGGGCCAATTACATTTAAACGACCACATTCCACTCCCTTAAGCTTGTAACAATATCATAATGCAAAATTCATTTAGTCCAACTTCAAAGTCCCCATAGTCTATAACAGTCTCAACAATGTTGTAAAGTCCAAAGTGCAAAGTCTCTTCTGAGATTCATGAAATCTTTTAATTGTGATCACCTGTGAAAGTCAAAATCAAAAAGCAGATCACATACATCCAACACATAATAGCACAGGATATACATTACCATTCCAAAATGCAGGGAAGGGAGCATATGAGGAAATACTAGACCAAAGCAAGGTCAAAAACCAGCTGGGTAAACTCCAAATTGTACATCTCCATGTCTCATGTCAAAATGCTCTTCAGATCTTCCATTCTATTTATCTTTGTTGACTGCAACACACTTCTTTCCCTTGGGCTGGTTTTACTCCCTGTTAGCCACTCTCCTCAGCAGGTATTCCACAACTCTGGCATCTCCAACATCTTGGGTTCTCCAAGACAATCCAGGATTCAACTTCACAGCTTCATGCAATGGCCTCTCTAGTAGGCTGCCATTCAGGGACACCCCTGACACATGCCTGGCCTCAGTGGCTTTTTCCAAAACTCCTTTCTTCTCTCCCTAACTCTAAAGCAAGAACCATGTGGCCAAAGCTGCCAAGTTCTGCTGCTTGCTGGGGCTGGAACAAGGGCCTCCTAGTTCAGTTACATCTTCACCAACTTTCTGACTTTCACTGCCTAAGCTTGGCTGTCCTGAAACTTGCTCTGTAGACCAGGCTGGCCTCAATCTCAAGAGATCTGCCAGCCTCTGCCTTCCTAGTGCTGGAATTAAATGTGTACCCCACCACACCCAGTTCTAAGCTTTTCTTTAATTCCTTTTCACAAGTTGGAAACTTAGCTGGATAAGATCTTGCCCTGAGGTCATCACTCCCTTTATCCCATTTCTTAATCCATTTGTCTCCTTGAACACAGGATTTAGCTACATTCCACTTCTTGGAGCTCTTTTTCTCCTCAAAATTTACTTTTTGTAATTTACCCTGCTCAGCTTGCTCCTTTTCGTTATAAATCTTCACTAAAGTTACCACTAATAACCATACGACAGAGTACATATTAGGCTGTTTTGAGATTTCTTCTGCCAATGGAATCATCCAAAACTCTTTAGCCTCAGGCAGACTCTTCAGACAAGAGCAAAAGGCAGCCACTTTCTTCACCAAAATATCACAAAAACGATCCCTAGGCAACATACTAAAATTCTTCTCCTCTGAAACCTCCTGAATGAGCCCCTGATAGTTTAAATAATTCTTAGCACCTCTGTCTTCCATGCTCCTACTAGTATGGCCCATTAAGCAGTGCTTAAAGCATCCCACTGCTTTCATAACCCCAAGTACCAAAGTCAAAATTTCTCAGTATAGTCTTAATTAAATTACCCTCTCTACCCATTCCAAGCTCATGGGCAGTGGAACCCACTCAGTTTACCTTTGCATTTAAATGACTACGGATTTAGCATTCACACAGTCCAAGTCAGGCTTTCAAAATTATGTGGCATGGAAGACTCACTTTAATATCAATGGACAAAAGGGAAAAAAAAATGTTTCATCAAAACACAAATACTTCCAGGAACAGATTAGATTTCCACAGACAATTTGCAAAAGCTGTCATACTAGAATGTGACAGTCTCAGATACATGAGTTTTGAAAATGTTTTAGCATAATATATATAACTTTTTGTGTGATGTATATGTGTGTGTGTGTGTGGTCCCTGTACATGCAGAGGCCAGAGGAGTATACTGGGTGTCCTGCTCTTGGTTTTTTTTCTTTGAGACAATGATCCTCCTGTCTCCATCCCAACGGAGTTGGAGTTATAGGTTTGCATGTGAACACAGCCAGTTTTTAACATGGATACCAGAGATCTGAACTGGGGTCCTGGTGCTTGGGCAGCAAATGCTCTTCTTACCACTGAGGAACTTCTTTAGCCCTAGAACCATAATGTCTGACCCTCTTTCATCACTACTCAGGAAGAGCAATTAAACCCCATATACGGGCACAGATTCTCAACTCCACCACTTCTTGTGTAAATAACCGCTCTAAGGACTCATCTTCCCCCCCCCCCCCCCCCCCCCCCCCGAGACAGGGTTTCTCTGTGTAGCTTTGGTGCCTTTCCTGGATCTCGCTCTGTAGACCAGGCTGGCCTTGAACTCACAAAGATCTGCCTGCCTCTGCCTCCTAAGTGCTGGGATTAAAGGCGTGCGCCGCCGCCCGGCTTAAGGACTCATCTTAATACCCATATATTAATGCAGCCCTTAACCCTCATCGATGCTTCTTACAGTAGATGGTGATCAATACACAGACTCACACTGGTCAGTGTTCAGAGACTGAGAGTGCTCAGCCCAAGATTCGATATCTCTGTCACACCACCTACGCTCATGGTTCAGGTATCCTTGAGGAAGAGAAGGCTGTAAGAGCCAGAGGGAGAGAGAGACAGGCCACACAAGAGACTTCTGAAGATGTGGCAGTCCACTGCACTCATGAATAACTCACAGCAGCCATGACTGTGCAAGACCCGCACAAGCTCAAGCTACCTAAAAAATCCCACCGAGGATGGGGGAGGGGCTCACAAAATCCTCCTCCCCCACCCCCAGCTGGGGAACTATTGTCAATTTATGGCTGCTTGGGGAGGGAGACTCAGTTTTCTTCAGTGATGCAGCCCCAGGGGGATTACCCATGCCAAATTCTGGCAGAATTAAGTGGACTCGGCTTAAAAAAGAATACTTGAAATTGGGAAGCAAAAAAAAAAATGGGGGAATCTATGGGAGAGTTGAAGGGGAAAAGTGGGGGTGGATTTGATCAAAACATATTATGGGCATGTATAAAATTCTCAAACAATTAAAATAAAAAAAAAGATCTGGGCAAGGAAGGGAATTCTTTTAAGATGAAGCAGGAGCGTGAAGAGAAATAGGAAAAGGCCCTACTGGAAAAGAAAGCAGAGTGTGTATGTGGTAACTTCTGTTGTCCTTATGCAACCAACTGCAAAAAAATGTCTGCACCATGCAACCAGCCCCCAGCTCTGCAGCGGGAACTCCCAGATCACAACAGTCTTCCCAACTCATTGCTTTTTTTGTACACAGCTCTTTCTATGTTGGACCCCACTTTATCCAACAACACAATTTGATGGTGGAGGATCTTATCCCCAGTCTACCGGGAAAGGTGCTAAGCAAAGGCTGCTGGGGTTCACCAGCTTGCCCCCAAGAGAACACACTACAAAAATAGAAAAGAAAAGGAGGTAGGTATGGTCGCTCCCCACCAATAATCCCAGAATTTGAGAGGCTGAGGCAGAAGGATGTCTGTCATAAGTTCTAGGCCAGACTGGGCTCTGTATGTATAGAGTATAGCCCTATCTCCAAAGAGTGGGAAAGAAGTTATACAAATCAGGCTGGAATGCTGGGATTAAAGGCGTGTGCCACCACTGCCCGGGTGATTTCCTCCCTTTTCATCACCTGCCCCTTGCTGTGAAGACCCAGAAGCAATGGAACAGCACAAAGACCAAGCATGGGTAACCTGCAGTGGGTGTGAAGCAATCAGAGGCAGAAAACCTGGTCCCCACTCAATGTCAGGAACCCTACAAGATGAGGACAGTTGGAACAGAAGACTCCATTCTGGCAGCGACAGTCAGGATGGCCAGACACCTGGCCCTCCATTAATTAGGACACCAGGCATATGGCCACTTCAATCACTAAAGTCTAAGTATTATGTAACTTTGCCACCCAGGCTGGCCTCAAACCTCACTATGTACCCAAGGGTGTTGAACCCTTTCTGCCTCTAACTCCAGAAGTGCTGGGATTACAGACATGAGCCACTATGGCGAACCTGAGAGATGTTTCAGTAGGGAAAGGTGCTTGCTGTGAACTCCTGGCAACATGAATTTGATCCTGGAACTTATGTAAACACGGAAGAAACAGCTCCTGAAATTTGTCCTTTGACCTCTACATTGGCACTGCGGTACACATAACCCCTGTCCCTCCCCCACACATAAGAATTATTTATGCCGGGCATTGGTGGCGCATGACTTTAATCCCAGCACTAGGAATGCACAGCTAGGCGAATCTCTGTGAGTTCGAGGCCAGCCTGGACTACCAAGTGAGTTCCAGGAAAGGTGCAAAGCTACACAGAGAAACCCTGTCTCGAGAAAAAAAAAAAAAATTATTTAATTGCTTTAAAATAGTTGAAATAAAAGTGAAATTGAATTCTTCAAATCAAATTTAAATGGTTAATATGTGCTCAGACTTTTTTTTTTTTTTTAAGACAGGGCCTTGCTGGCCTAGTACTTCCTATGTAGGCCAGGCTAACTTCAAACTTGTAATTCTCTGGTCCCCACCCCCCAGGAGCTGGGATTGCAGGTGCATACCATCATACTCAAACGTGGATGTGACATCTCAGCCCTCCCCCAAACCGAAACAGTGTCTTTTAAATCCCCCTTCTCTGAAGAGGATACCTAGGTAAGAGAGGAAGTCAGTTGTCCCAAAGTCACAGAAGTAACACATGGTGGAGGCAGAGGAAAGAAAACCCGCGGCAGTCTGCTCTTAGATCCTGTGCTCTTATCAATCACCCAGACCTTCTATATTTTACCAGCCTGGAAGTCAAAAATGATTGCGCAGAGACCTGTAACACCAATTCACTGCAGCAGGCCCCTGCACATTGCTCACTAATGCAGGGAGCCCAGGTCAGATTCTCAAAAGCACCCCAAGAAATATTTTCATCTTCATGGCTACTTTACAGATGAGGAAATAGCTCAGACGAGTACATTCATTTGTCCAAGCTCGGCTACACTGGCTAATGACCACATGGTGTGTACCAACACCCGTGTAGGGACTAACTCCACGTAATCCTTGGAATTAACACTGGAAGGTAAATTCCACTGTTAACTCATCTTTCTCACCTAAAGAGCTTGTCCAAGGCTCTATTCTAACTAAGCAAAGGGCAAGGCCAGGATTCAGTCTGGCTCAAAGTCCTTCTCAAAACGAAGTCATGGTAACACTTGGCTACATGGAGGAGGAACAGAAATTCCAACCCAGATCTAACCCCGGGTCAGAACCTATTTACCCTTAGGTCTGCAGAACTGTGGCTGGAAAGCCTGCAAAGTGCCCTGGGGAAGGTACATTTAAGGAGCAGCATCTTGAAGGAGAACGTGCTTTGGGGACACAATCGTGTTAGTAAAAGAAATGAAAAGTAAGGAATCCCCATCCCAAGGAAGCTTTTCCAAACAGCAAATGCAGTAAATGAGCAAGGCATTAAACTATTAAGAAAATCAGATTAAATCAGAAAAGGTTTACATCATCTTCTTCATTAAAACATACTCTTGATGAAGAAAAACAGGTTTTTAATTCCCTTTCATTTCGGCCACACACTTGAAATTCAACAGGAACCAAAATGCGTAAATTTCCTTCTGTCACACTAGCTGATCATCCCGACTTTGAACAGCTACTTCCTCAAACTGAGCCCTGCAAAGCCCAGTGGTTTACCAGACCTCTAGGGACCTTCGCAAAATTCTCCTTCAAGTCTTGAAATAGACATTTAGAAACCGAAATAATCCGGGAAAGAAAAAAAAAAAAAATCAAGCCATGAACTAGGGGGAACTAGCGCACCTCTTTCTGGTTGTACCAGGGGCTCTGGTTCGTTTTTTGGCAGAAACGCCTCAGAGTCAGATTCATTCTAACTGGCCATCTGATTTATGACCACAATATCTGCCCCTGCGGAAGCACAACTCTCAAGCATATGCCCGAGAAAAAAGGAACAGGAAGCGATGGGAATAGCGAGGGAGCCCTGGAGGTCAGCGCTTGTTCCTGGATTTGTAAGATTGGGCAAGCGATAATTCTAGGAAAAAGTGCGGGGCGATCGGCCAACTCCAGGGTCCCAAACGTGGGCCCCGAACAAGGTACTTTCACGCCCCCTTGTGGACCCAAGTGACAACTGACGACGTGCCAATTAAGGGAGAGGTAAAGGGCTCCGACACGGTCTCCCAAGACGAGCCTTCAGCGCAACCCTTCAAGGGACTCGCAGAGATCCGCCCAGTTTTACACATAAGTAAACTGAGGCTCAAGGAAGGGCAGCATGCCTTGCTACCAAGAAGGAAAGCTGAACTGAAGGCAATCGTGAAGCCAGTGCCTTTTTATCTGGACGTTCAGGGGCTGGGGTCCGATCCGATTCTTCTTTTCGAACCCAGCAGGCTCTCGGCTGTCATGAGGGAAACCTGGCACGGGGACGGCGCGCATTGAGTGGTGGCGAGTCCGCGGGACGCAGGGCTGCAGAAGCCCAGCTAGGGCGCAGCCTGCAACCATGCGTTCCCAGTTCCCCGGCATCGGTCCCTGCAGCCTTCCTGAAGCTGCTCGTCCCCGGGGCTGCAGCCGCCCGGCACTCGCGCGGCTCGAACCAACCATCCCACGCGCCCGCAACGGTCCCGGCGCCCCGCGAGCCACCGAGCCTGCCACAAGCCAGATGGCTCGTGCACTCCGGACCGCGGCGGGCACCGCCAGCAGTGCAACCGGGAGCCCACCGACCGAGCGCCTCTCCTTACCGGAGCTGCTCCCCGGTCACCAGGACTTCAGCCATGCGCTCCAGCTCTCTCTGATGCGCCCCGCCACTCCCGCTGGTGTTGCTGTCGCTGCCACCACTGCCGCCGCCGCCGCCGCCGCCGCTGCTGCTGCTGCCCTCCTCCATGCTCCCGACCGCGCGGCTGCCACTCTGCCTTTGCTGTCCCGCCGGGTGCCTGGCGTTCGGATCAGGCTGCCCTCGCCGAGGCCGCCCCGGCCATCTTTGTTCCTGGCGGCCCCGTGGCTCAGACGCGATTGGCTGGTGAGGGAATCCCTGCGGGCATGCTGAAGATTTCGGCGAGTCCGGCCCTGGAACTTCGGCGTGGGGGCGTGGCCTGGTCGCTCTCGTGGTCCGGGGGCGGGGCCAAGGAGAAAAATATAAACACCTAGGCGGGGCAGTGAGCTGTGCGTTTCTTGAGGAGGTTGAGTGTTTCTTTTTATATTCCTTTTTTTTTTTTTGTTTCCAAACTCATGCTGGGGAATTCTGCATTTTTATTGTACTTTCCGTAGCCGTGTTGCAGAGACTAAAAATGAGAACAATCGAGGATGTCGCTGAAGGGCATTCCACTCTTCCTGACCACTTTCCCTGTGGACAGCCTATACTACCTTAGAGTGGAGTCAGTAAAGCATCTTGGCCTGCCGTTCAAAAAGACTAAGAATCTGGCCTCATTGCTGTGATCTCCTACCTAAATGCTCTTAATCCCTTCTTGCAATAATTGTTGCTAGCACCTGTCGACACCTGGTGCATTAAAGATGTTTCACGTAGGTTGTTGCCTTGCTTAATTTCCAGAAGATCATAATCTGAGCATTGCCTTCCTTTAACATGCAGAAGGCGACTCGAAGGAGTGAGGTAACTTGTCTCACGCAAGCAGGCAAGGCCATTCCAGATTTTTAGGCTGTGTTTTAAAACAACTGCATCTTTCCAGGCGTGGGGACACACCTGTGTTCCCAGAACTCCAGAAGATGAGGCAGGAGGATTGTGAGATTGAACCAGATACAAAGATACCTTGTCTCATAAAACAAACTAAAGCAAACAAACGCGATTCACCTGACAAAATAGAGCAATAACAGTAAACTTTTAGAAGAGTGGAGTTAAAGACGTTTGAGTGGCAAAACTGGTCTAAAATGTTCATAAAAGATGGGTTGGCATCATCCCTTTTCATTTTTGGTTTGTAAACTTCCACATAGCTGCAATTCGGATTGTGTCTTTCATGGTCGAATAAATATTCTGAAGTGTCTTTGAATTTCCCTTCTGTGAGATCCAGGCACGTGTGTCTATGTACCTTGTCACAAGTACTGTGACAACAGTAGCAGTCACAAGCTGCAGGGAGTGTCGATGCATACCGCAGCACATGCTACCATGAATGTTACTTGACCTTCCTGAAGACTACTTACTGGGCACAAAAATAGAACAGTTAGCACTTTGCACAGCCCAGTCATTGGTAAACAAAGCCACTATCGTCCCATTTTAAGAGACTGATTACAATCGGTTGTTTGAGATAGACTCCTGCTGTGTAGCCCAGGTTGACATCAGACTCATGATCCCCCTGCCTTGGCCTCCCAAGTTCTGGGACTGTAAGCACTGAACATCATGCTCTGCTCTATTTTTTTTTTTCCCCCAGAGGAAAACTCACATTCGTCTTTTCTAGTGCTCTGAGAAGACCCGCCAGCCCTCACGATTTGCTGCAGTATTGCAAAGGTTTGTTGAGCCTTTATTTATGTTTGTGCTTTACCTGACGCCATGAACCTTTTTTTGTAGTGTTTAATTTATCCTCACGAAACCCTGCTAGGTCTTAGTTTGTCTAAGTTTCACAACTAGGAAGTTAGGCAGCCTTTCCATGCTTAGTCTATAGATTTTTTTCAAGACTATGGTCAGCCACATTCCAGAAAGGAAATAACTCCCTTTAATAGAATATCTTAGGCAACCCCTCTGCCAAAAGAAATTATTTACACTTATTAACTTTTATAAACAGACAGTATTTTAAAAGATGGACCAAGAGAGACAGCTTTTAGTGAAATATGATTCTAAGAGTCCCGTTCTGATAGTGTGGACATCGAGTCATGGAGGTAGGTGGCCTAAACTTAGTCAGAGTAACAGCTGTCTGTTTCTCAAGGTTTTGTTTGTTTGTTTCTGTGTTTTTGTTGGTGTTTGGTTTTTCAAGATAAGGTTTCTCTGTGTAGCCCGGCTGTCCTGGAACTCAGAGGTCCGCCTGTCTTCGCCTCCGGAGTGCTGGGATCAAAGGTGTGCACCACCACGCCCTGCTGTTGTTTCTCATGTTTTAAATCTTATACTTACTACACAGAATTGAGGGGGGTTTTTGGGGGGGTATGGACATGGGCTTTTCCCTCAACTCTGCAGTCTTGATCTTCATTCTATCATTGTCTAACTTTATAATCTTATACTAATCACTAAATCTCTGTCTTTGACATTCATCAAATAACGGTTTCATTAAAAAATTTTGAAGATCCATTTTAGGAACCAAATTTTGTACATTTATGATTTAAAAAAATCACCATAATTTTTTTTTTTTCCGAGACAGGGTTTCTCTGTGTAGCTTTGGAGCCTGTCCTAGAACTCACTCTGCAGCCCAGGTTGGCCTCGAACTCACAGAGATCCGCCTGCCTCTGCCTCCCAAGTGCTGGGACTAAGGGCATGTGCCGCCACTGCCTGACAAAATCACCATAATTTAAGGCTAAAAATTTTCAGGTCAGAAAAATACCTGACCTGAAAGGGAAAGTAACTTTTAACTTTATTTTTAGATTCAACTTTTTGAGACAAAAATCTCATGTAGCCAAGGCTGGCCTTGAACTCCTGATTTTCCTGCTTCCACTTCCCAAGTGCTGCTGGGCCTGGGTATTTTTCTTGAAATCCTCTCCCATTTGTGTGTGTGTGTGTGTGTGTGTGTGTGTGTGTGTGTGTGTGTGTGGTGGGTGATGGTGATGTGTATATATGTGTGTTCCATGGTGTGTGTATGTGTTCAGTGGTGATGATGGTTTGTGTAAGGATTTGGTCCTTAATTACATCATCATCTAAAAAGCAGATGGGCCCTCTGTGCATCCCTCTCTTTCCTTTCTGCTCCTTCCTTCCTTCCGTCTTCTCCTCCTCCTCCTCCTCCTCCTTCTCCTCCTTCTTCTCTCTCTCTCTCTCTCTCTCTCTCTCTCTCTCTCTCTCTCTCTCTCTCTCTCTCTCTTCCTCCCCCCCCAATAAAGCTCTAAAAAGGTAACCACAGCCCGAGCAGCGCCCCATTTAACCAACAGTTTGTGTGCCTGTGCAGATATCTGTAGATAATGAGAGTTGGTTTGCTGTTATGTATTAAGTTCTTGATCCATGGAACCATCTTACTTCACCGCTGAAGACACTCTTCTAATAGTGAACTGACTCCCGGGGACAAGTAGGTCCCTATGGCTGTCACTGTGAGTCCTGAAGCAACAATGCCTGTGACTAATGACAGAAGACAGAAGGGCATTGCTGTGGCAGTTCATCCCACACCAAGGTTTTGGGAGAGCTGAGAATCCTCACAGATTTTGGATTGGTTCCTGACTGCACTTGCAAGCTGGTTGCCTTCTCAGAATTTCTGTTCTCAAAGGGGAAGGTTATACGCCACCAGCTCCATTGGTTATCGAGGGCATTAAATGAAATTTAGTTAAGTATTACAGGTGGGAACTAGTAAGTGTGAGCATCTTTTCCAGCTCTCCTCACTCAGCCCTTTTGATGCCTTCTGGGTGTTTTGGTGCTTTGAGATCAATATCAGAGTTTGGATAGGGAAGGTCCAGGGGTGTGTGTGTGTGTGTGTGTGTGTGTGTGTGTGTGTGTGTGTCCATCTAAGCAATCAAAGTGTAATATTTTGGTGAAATATAAGATAGATAAATTAAGTAAAAAGGCATACTTAACACATGCCCAAACCTTATGGGGGTAAACACTCTGTAAGATTGCTATGAACGTTTCTGAGTGATTTCTCTCAATAACAAACAGTATGTCTCCGTTTTTTCACTGAGATTAGTGGCCACTCCCTGGTCAACCATATTTTAAGAGCTGGTGTAATGAACTCTTCCTAAAGGTGAGTCACAAAGTAAAGAGATGAACTTGAATGACTAAAAATGCAAAAGTATAGTGTCAGCCCTCAAGCTGAATGATAGGTTAGATGTTATCCGGGCTTGGTGGTGCACACCAGAATCCCGGCATTTGGAAGATAGAAGGAAGGTCAGCAGTTCAAGGTCAGCCTCAGATACATAGCAAGTTCAAGACTAGCCTGGAATACATGACATCCTGCCTCAAAAACAAACTAACAAAAACTATGGCTGTTGCTTCTAAGAGTCTGTCTGTCTCTCTCCTGCTTGATGCCAATTGTTAGGGTCCGTGAGAAGTCCTGTAAAAGAACACCAGACATGGTGCATCCAAGAAGAGTGCTTCCTATCTCTCGAGAGTAAAGGTACCAGCGTGCTGGGGCCGAGTATCCAACACAAAGGCAAAAATGGCGACCCCACGAAAAGCTTGCAGGCTCTTCTATACACAAGTAAAGGAGTTTTAACAGCAGTATGATCATTCTACCTAGGATTGGCTTACGCAAGTGGCAATCATATTAGTACATTTCTAATTGGTTAGGGCTAGCAGGGGTGGGCTAAGGCTATAGCTTTTCCGTTCTGGGGCAAGTCTAGACAAGTCCCAGGCTATGTCCTGATTTGGTTATTACCTGTGGGGGCAGAGGGAGGGGTTTGGCCCAGGCAATGGTGCAGTTCCCCTTGTTTCAAGAGGCAAGAACTGAGGCCTAGTTCTTAACTGAGTTATTAGAAGCCTGTCATGGTATTTGCCTGGCTTTCTCACTAATGAGATGCCTTCTGTCTGTCATCTTTCTGGGCTCTACTTCACAAGTTATACTTCCCTATGAATTTATGTTTTCTTCAAAAACCTGTTTCATTCTACTTTAGTAGGGGTGTGTGTGTGTGGAGAGGAGATGACAGCTTGCTGGAGTTAGTTCTTTCCTTCTATCAAGTCAGACCCGGGGACTAAACTCAGGTCCTCAGGCTTGGCATCCAGTGCTTTTACTATCTAAGCCATCTCCTCACCCCCTGAATGTACGTCTTCTTATAAAAGGGTTAGAGTGTTCTCAAACATGAACGGAAGTCCTGATTCTTTCGCCACCATACTTGTTATTGATTTTGTGAATAGAAGAAACTGATGGTTTAGAATTTCCTCTCCAATATGTATGTGTGCAGAGGGCCTGGTACATGTTGCCTCAGTCTCTGTGAGTTCATCTGAGCTTTGCTCATATTGATTTAGAGGGGCCTTGTTTTCTTGGTGCCCCCCATCCCCTCTGGCTCTGACACTTCTCCTTCTCAGGGTTCTCTGAGCTCTGTAGGGAGGGATTTGATGGACTGATGAACACATCCCACTTAGGACGGAGTGTTATCTTTCCAAATATTTTTATTGCTAGATCTGTCGAGAGGGGGCTAGTCTTTAACACAATGGTTGCCGAGCATGACCAAGGACATGTCAGAAACAAACAAATAAGCTCTCAGGTGAGACCTGAGAACGTGGATTTAATAACGAACAAAAGACAAATGACAGGAAATAAACACTAATGGTAAAGATAGTGAAAAGTAAGACATCCATGTCTTCATAATTCATACCCACTTTAATATTTTATTGTGTTGATTCATCTTTGTGTAAGGAAACAGAAGAAGCTGTTTTTTCAGATTCAGCCCTCCTTACCGCCCCAGACTGGGTACTATTTTGGTAAGTGCTGCCACCTACTGATGACTTTTGCAATGACACGAAAAGACTGTAAATTGCCTATGGCGATCTGGCCACCTCCCAGAGGTTCTGTTGGGAAGTTTACCATCTATTACATTTATCCGAGTGGTACTGGCTTTCAGTGATCAGGTACTAGATATGATATATACCACACTTCCTTAGCGCCATGACTCCCAAAGAACTGGATTGTCCCAAATCTCAACTGTCTTTCTTTGGAGGTAGTTTTTGCACGATTTTAACAAAACAGAATGGTCAGGAGTGTGATCATTGTATGTATTGAGGAAGAATTGAACCTTGTGTTGTTCCAATTTTAAAAAGAGAAGGTTTGCCTTTGGGTAAAGTGACTCTGTTTCACACACATGGCAAATGGCGCTTCAGTTTGCAAACAGTATCCATAGCGTGCAGCAAAAGCATGTACAAACAGGGGCTAGAGAATTGGCTCAGTGGTTAAGAGAAAGCATTGCTCTTGCAGAGGACCCATGTCTGATTCCCAGCAGCCACTGCGGGCAGCTCCCAACCACCTATCACTCTAGTTCCAGGGGCTCCATTTCTGACTTTTGGCTTCTGTGAGCACCTGCATACACACGCACATTCCCACACAAAGACACACAAACATACACAGAATTTTTTTTTAATTTAATGGACTAAAAGTGTATAAAAACATTGGTCTGGAAATACTCTGTTGGCAGAGGCACTTACCACCAAGCCTGATGACCTGGGTTCTATGATGACCTCAGAACCTACGAGTCAGAAAGAGAGAGAACTGATTTGTGCAATTTGTCCCCTGACTGCCACAAATGTGCCATGCCACATATGGACCCACACACAAATACAAACACTAAATAAATAAATAAATAATTTTTAAAAGATTCCTTCTATAGATTTATATTTCTATGTATCTTGAGTTGAGGCTGGGTCTCGTGGTATATTCCTAGCTGGCCTGGAACTTGATCCATAAACCAGGCTGGCTTCAAACTTGCAATGACTGCTCTGCCTCTGCTTCCTGAGTGCTGGGATTGTAGGTATGTACCCACCATGCTGGCTCAGAGTAGGTTATTTAGCCAAAGTTTAGAATGCCAAATAAAAAGAAAGAATGGCGGCATTCAGCAAAATGTGGTTTGGGGGGAGAAAACAAAGACGGCAGGGACCTCTGACACCTGCTGCCGGAGCTCGGTGGGGTCTGAGAGACCCATGGAGGCTCTGAAGCGTGATGCAAACACAAAAAAGGGAATCCAAAGTAGCTCTGGAACAACTTTTGAAAAAAAAAAAAAAGAAAAAGACAAGTTTTATGGGAAGATGCTTTTAAAAAGTGTAAAGATGGCAGATAATGACAAATCTAAACCCTTGGCTGCTGGCACCGACGACAGGGAGATGTGTGGCCGCCTGGAGCTCCCCTCAGAAACTCCTCATTATTGATTAGGGCCAGCCCTAGGTCCAAAGGCTAGCTCCCAGCATGGAGCGACCAAGGCTGCAGCCTGTGCTGCTTGCTCGGGGGGAGATGAAAAGAGTGGGGCCAAGTAGTCGTGGGCTGGAGAGATGGCTCAGCGGTTAAGAGCATTGGCTGCTCTTCCAGAGGTCCTGAGTTCAATTCCCAGCAGCCACATGGTGGCTCACAACCATCCGTAATGAGATCTGGCGCCCTCTTCTGGCCTACAAGCATGCATGTAGGCAGAACACTGTATATATAATAAATAAATCTTAAAAAAAAAAAAAGTAGGGGTTGGGGATTTAGCTCAGTGGTAGAGTACTTGCCCTGGGTTCGGTCCTCAGCTCTGGAAAAAAAAAAAAAATAACAGTCGTGCCCAGCGGCCTGCACTGAGGACGGTGGTGTGTGGCAGCCTGGAGCTCCCTCAGAAACGTGACGTTATTGAACAGGGCCAGTCCTAGGCCCACCAGTCATACCCCAGCGTGAAGCTTCTGTGGCGGCAACACGGAGCCTCTGTGGCTGCATCCCGTGCAGCTTGCTCTGCTGGGAGCTTGAGAGAGCACGAGGCAGCGGAGTTGCTACAAGCACAAAAGTCTATCCTGGTGAGCCTCAGGGTGACAGACATGGAGGGTGGGGGCATCTGTGGCAGCCAGGAACTCCCATGGAATCTGTCCTTCCACATATACACATACCCTGCCTGGCCACAACATCATTCTGACTCTGGGCAACAGAAGGATATTTGAGATGAGTCTCTGCGATGGTCTAGTATTTGTAGTGCTTCAGAAATTAGAAACCTTGACCCAGTCCAACTACTTGTTTCAATGAACATTTGCATGTAAAGCTGTTTGGCAATATATATATATATATATATATATATATATATATATATATATATATATATATACTGTATGACACACTGCAGTTATCAGTGCCACTACGATGAACAAATATGTGATGGGGAAAGATGGAGGAACAGAGCTGTGAGTGCAGGATGTAGTCACAAGTGTGAGAGAAGGCCGGCGAATATGTTGGTGCTGAGTCGGGCCGATGGTGTGGTGCAACAGCCTGGAGCTTGCACAGCCCCCGAATAAGCTGCTGTTCCGAACAACAACAGGATGTCCAATGTGAAGAATGGTTCATTTTCAGGATTTGACCTCCTCGAAAAACCTCTATGGTCTGTGCTATCCCTGAGGCCATATTGGTATCTGTGGTCCACTGCTCAGACTGTGTTGAAGCCCGGGGTTCCTGTGGATGTTCAGGGTCTGGTCTATCACTAAAGATCATGTGAATGTCGGAGACCCTAGTTACTGCTGCAGGCCAGGTGAAGTTCCATAGTTGTGCTACCACAGAAGGCCATATTAGTGTCCATGGTCCAGGTTGCTGCCAGAGGTCCTGTTGATGACCTTGGCCTGTGTTGCCCCAGAGGGCTCTGATGGTGTCTGTGGCCCGGCCACATTATGCCCATGGACTGTACTGCCACGGGAGACCATGTTGAGGTTTGTAGCTAACACTAAATACCATGTGGGTGTCGATGGTCTGTGCTATCACCAGAAACCATGTGGGATTCCATAATCTGTGCTCCTGCTGACTGTAAAGTGCAAGGAAGCTACTTTTGGAGTGGTATAGATGACTGGACTCACAGTTGAGAAATAGAAGGCTTCTGTGACAACCCTTACCCCCCTAAAAAGTAACAGCCTAGACAGGAAAATATCAAAGAGAACTCTTAAAAATGGTGATAGAGATGCTGAAGTATAGCTCTCCACAACTGAGAGGTTCTGGCAGGGGTGTGAGTAGGAAAGGACTGTTTTCTATAAGGGAGCTGGCTACTGGGAGTTTGAACACACTCCAGTGAGTATATGGGCAACACAGATTGGACTTGTAGTTGTCTTCTTCTTCCTCCTCCTCCTCCTCCTCCACCTCCTCCTCCTCCTCCTCTCCTCCTCCTCTTCCTCCATCTTCTTTGGTGGGGGACAGGGTAGACCTTGGAGGACTTGGATGTGAGTGTGATCAGGGTACATGATGTGAAATTCCCAAATAATCAATAAAAATATTACGTTGGAAAAAATGTGGTTTTTCATTCTCTTAATCTAAAATTATTCAGTAAAAGTAATAGGTTTTCTGTAACGTGATAATAGGTTTTTCCACTGATGCAGTAAGCCAGATCAAGCCGAATTGAAAAAGCAAAAGAAACAGGTTTATTTGAGCAAAGCAACTCCCGGGTGAATCCTCCAATCCCAGAGAAATCACGTACCCAAACTAAAGCAGGGAGCATATATACCCTGTAGGTGAGGTGCTGTGGGATGTATGGCAAATGTGTTGCTAATTAATCAATAAATAAAACACTGATTGGCCATTGGCTAGGCAGGAAGTGTAGGCGGGGCAAGGAGGAGAATAAAGCTGGGAAGTGGAAGGCTGAGTCAGAGAGTCACTGCCAGCCGCCATTATGATAAACAGCATGTGAAGATGCCTGTAAGCCACGAGCTGTGTTGCAAGGTATAGATTAATGGAAATGGATTAATTTAAGCTGTAAGAACAGTTAGCAATAAGCCTGCCATGGCCATACAGTTTGTAACCAATATAAGTCTCTGTGTTTACTTGGTCGGGTTTGAGCGGCTGTGGGACTGGCAGGTGAGAGAGATTTATCCTGACTGTGGGCCAGGCAGGAAAACTCTAGCTACAGTGAGGGGTGATGACGTGTCCTCCACAAGCTGAGTTTGTGCCCAAGTATGGTCAAAAGCTGACCCATTTAGGCGGGGACTTGGGCTACTGGTAACTTCAGAGGAGGAGCTGCCACAGTCACCAAGAATGCAGAACTGGTTTGGAGAGAGGAATGGGGCTTTCCGAATCAAGCAGGAGTGAGCTAGAGGTTCCAGATGATCAAAAAGTGGTTATAAATATCTGACTACAGCTTCCTCGCTAAGCTTTCTATATCCACTTGAATTTTGAAATATCTGTTATTTCAATGCACACTTCTGTTTCACCTTTCTTACATATTTGCTGGTAAAAACACCACATGTGCGTGTGTGTGTGTGTGTGTGTGTGTGTGTGTGTGTGTGTGTGATTTGTTTGTACAAAAAGTTTATTGTGTATGCAAATTTAATACAGAAAAAGAAAATGAGAATTACTTTATGTGGTAGTTTCAATGTTATTGGTCCCCATAAGCTCATGGGAGTGGTACTATTAGGAGATGTGGCCTTGTTGAAGTAGGTGTGACCTTGTTGGAGGAAGTGTGTCACTGTGAGGGTAGGCTTTGAGGTCTCCTATGCCCAAGCTAAGCCCAGTTCAGTTCACTTCCTGCTGCCTGCAGACCAAGATGTAGGACTCTCAGCTCCTTCTCTAGCACCATGTCTGCCTGCACACTGCCATGTCCCACCATGATGATAATGGACTGACCCTCTGAAACTGTAAGCCACTCAATTAAACGTTTTCCTTCCTAAGAGTTGCTGTGGTCATGGTGTCTCTTCACAGCAATAGAAACCCTAAGACACTTTATATGTCTTTGCTTGTTTATCTTGTTTATTTTATTTGAAATAGGTTTTTAGTTTGTAGCCCGGGCTAGCCTTGAAGTTGTGTGTGCATGCACACACATACAATGCACCTGTGGAGGTCAGAGGATAACTTGAGGGAGACAACTCCTATACCAACCTGTGGATTTGTGGGATAGATTTCAGGTCAACAGGCTTAGTGGCCACTGCTTTTAGGTTCTCAGTCATCTCTCCAGCCCTTTATTGATTTTATTTGTTTATTTTTGAGATAGTTTCACTATGTAGCCCATACTTGCCTCAAAATCATGGCAATCCTCCAGCCTTGGCCTCCTAAGTGATGGGATTACAGACCTGAACCATTCATTATGCTTGGCTTGCTATTTCATCCCTTCATTCATTCATGTACATGGCTGGAGATCAAACCCAGGGTCTGGTATGTGCTAGGCAAACACTTTACCAATTTTCTCAGCCCCTTAATACTGGGATTAGAGGCCTGCACCACTAGACCTGGTTAATATCTGCAAATTAACTAATTAATTAACTTAGTTATCTAGGGCAGGATCTCACTTTGTGGCCCAGTCTATTTCTTCCTCCTCAGTGCTGTGGTTACAGGCATGAACCATCATGCCCCGCATATTATTTTTATTTTGAAGTGAAACATTAAATTAGGGAGGGTTGGGACATTTTTAAGTGGACTAGCTGTACTTACTGAACCACTGCTCTGTCTGGTCATGTGGAAAAAACATGACATGTGTTAGTTATTTCTCAAAGCAGCCCCATGAAGTAGCCACACTATTTTTCTTCCCATTTTTTTTCCCAGTGGAAGCTGAGGTGTGGAGTGGATGATGTGTAGTAAAGGTAGGTAGGGAGTTGAAACTGATATGATTGCTAAGTTTCTTAGCTACACCGCCTCTCCAGAGGGCAGGCCCCTTGTCCAGATGCTTGCTTTCTTTCTTTCTTTCTTTCTTTCTTTCTTTCTTTCTTTCTTTCTTTCTTTCTTTCTTTTTCTTTTTTTTGGTTTTTCGAGACAGAGTTTCTCTGTGTAGTTTTGGTGCCTGTCCTGAATCTCGCTCTGTAGACCAGGCTGGCCTCGTACTCACAAAGATCCGCCTGGCTCTGCCTCCCGAGTGCTGGGATTAAAGGCGTGCGCCACCACCAGCCGGCTCCAGATGCTTTCATAGGCCAATCCTGTTGCTTGCTGTATATTCCTGGATTCTTCATCTAAGCCCTTAATGCAGATGCTATCATTTCCATGCTGCACCTGCTGAGGGCTGTCCACCTCAGGTTCAAGATGTGATGGCTGCCTGTCATAATGGAATGGAGCCATGTAAGCACCACAAATGATATCCTGTTACACACTTAGACTCTCAACCATTGTTTTCTTATCATGAGACAAAAAGGGGTACCCCCAAGGCATGAATATCAGAAGGTCCAGGATTTCCTGTACTTGGTGAGTTCAAACTAGCTCAATGGTAAAGTACCTTCTGAGGGTATGAAACACCCTAAGTTCAATCCCCAATACCACACAAAGAAAACCAGGAAGAAGGTAGATATGCTGGCCCTCTGAGATTTCCTTGCACCTACTCCTTCCGTGCTGTCCTCTTCCACAGTTATGATACTCTTTTTGTGTGTGTTTATTTGGGGACAGGGCTTTACTGTGTCTAGGCTGGCTTCTAAGTCATTCTGTAAATCACGCTATTCAAATTTGCATTGGTCTTCCAGCCTCAGCCTCTGAGTGCTAGGATGTGAGCTACTCTACCCAGCTAGTTAAGGTCCTGTCATGGCCCAGCATAGTACAGCATGAAATCAGTTTTTCCTGTTTCTTCTCAGTCCATCTAGGCTATAAGTGAGCCTAGCTAGCATCCTCATCCTTCTCCATTGCAGAGTTTCTTCACCCAAGTTCAAGGCACAGAAAATGTACTTGAATGGTTGTTCAAGGCATATTAAAATTTGATTTCTGTCCTGGCCAGCGGGGTCTTCAACGGGGACCTGAAGGGAGGGCCAGCAAATGAGAGGGACAAGAGACACAAAGAATGAGAGCAAGACAGGACGTCTGATCAAGCTCCAAAATTTCATTTTTCTCTTAAGGCATATATAGGCAGGGGCAAAGGGGGGTGCAAGCAGGGAGGGGACTTTAATCATGGGTTTTTCAGCCAGCAGGGAATGTTGCTATGAGGATTATCTATTCTTACCTAACTGCCTAACTGCAGCGTGGTCACCTGATTTCTGAGAAGAGGTTCCGGTATCTGTGAGAAGATGTTCTGGTGCTACTGAGACTTAAGCAAGGCCTAGATCTAGGAAAAGAGGAGAGAAGCCCAAATATGGCGGCATGTGTGTCAAGGGTCACTTAGGCTTATGGCTCCTGTCAGATTTCCATGTGGAAAGAGCATAGATTAAAAAGTCATTAAATATCTCTACTTTTCATTGATCACTAGAGATGGCCTGGAAACTTGTTGCATTTTGATATAAGCACATGTGCACTACCAGGTTCTGCTGTATGCAGAAGAGTTCTCTCAATAGATATGGTGAGCACAAGGATGCTCAGAGCTTTACAGGTTGTTGACAGTAG